>NC_140831.1:3905000-3952500 GCF_050613455.1 Vespa mandarinia
TATTGTTGTTGTTACTATTATTATTGCTATAGTTGGTGCTATTATTATTGGTATTGTTATTATTATTATTATTATTGTTGTTGTTATTATTATTGTTATTCTAATTAATACTTTTTTGATTGTTGTTATTGTTATTGTTATTTTTATTATTGTAACTGTTATTATTATTATTGTTATTGTTATTATTGTTATTATTGTTAGAGTTGGTGATATTATTATTGTTATTGTTATTATTATTATTATTGTTACAGTTGGTGATATTATTATTGTTATTGTTATCATTATTATTATTGTCATTGTTATTGTTATTATTATTATTATTGTTATTGTTATTATTATTATTATTATTATTGTTATTATTATTATTATTGTTATTCTCATTATTATTACTATTGTCATTGTTATTATTATTATTATGGTTATTCTTATTGTTACTATTATTGTTGTTACTATTATTATTGTTATAGTTGGTGCTATTATTATTGGTATTGTTATTACTATTTTATTATTGTTGTTGTTACTGTTATGGTTGTTGTAATTAATGCTGTTATGATTATTGTTATTGTTATTGTTATTTTTATTATTGTATCTGCTATTACTATTATTGTTATATTTATTATAGTTATTATTGTTACAGTTGGAATTATTATTATTGTTGTTATTATTATTATTATTGTTATTGTTATTGTTATTATTATTATTATTGATATTTTTATTAATAATTGTCATTATTATTAGAATTATTATTATTATTGTTATTGTCCTTGTAATTTTTATTTCTGTTGCTAATATTATTATTATTATTATTGATATTGTTATTATTATTATTGTTACTGTTATTATTATTGTTATTGTTATTGTTGCTACTATTACTATTGTTATTATTATTTTTATTATTGTTATTTTTCATGCTATTATTACTGTTATTGTTATTATTATTATCATTGTTATTGTTATTATTATTATTATTGTAATTATTATTATTACTGTTATTGTAATTTTTATTATTACTGTTATTGTAATTTTTATTATTATTGTTATTATTATTATTTTTATTATTATTATTATTATTATTATTTTTATTATTATTATTATTATTATTGTTATTGTATTTATTCTTGGTATTGTTGTTGTTATTATTATTATCTTTGTTATTGTTCTTGTTATTACTAGTACTATTTTTAATGGTATTATTATTATTATTTTACTTTTACCCTCTGACGCGAACAGATCTAAACTCTTTCTTTTCGAACGGATGTATTTATAAATTATTATTTTCGGTTAACTTTCAATTGTTTAAGCAGTCTTTAGTGTACGCGGGATAGATTAAAGTAATATTTAAACACTAATACATTTATTTAAAGATCAAAAAATAGAAACGCGCGCGGGACTTTTAATAAAATTCGATTATTTGCAAATTTTGATCTCGTGATAGTTGGCCTTGTATAATATAAATATGAACGCGCTCTTTCTTTACTTTGACGATTACCGAGTTAGTATTATTTTGAACTCTAACAGGTAAAGATCGAAATTCTGTGATTTTATTGACCTGCACAATTACCGGATCAGTTCTACTTTGTCCTTGGAAGAGCAAACATTGAAAGTTTCCTAGGATGTTTTTTCTGCATGTATCAATGATTATTAAAGAACATTCTTGCAATCCCTCGCGAAACATTGGTATTTTCTAATATTTTTATCGCTGATATAAGAACATCGCGAAGTAGAAGAAGTGTTTGTACGTTCGGGTTTCGCGATTTAAACAACAAATGATTTTGTATCGATTGCGTGCAAAGCAATCGTTAAAGTCAGTGTTTGTTCGCAAAGCTTTTTGCTTTTTTAGCAGTCGTCCAGTCTGTATTTTTAAAAAGAAATTAGAATTTCGTGATATAAATTCAGTGACTGTTCGTTAAAAATTAACTGTCGCGTAATAGAGTCAGTGCAGTATTGAAGAGATTTGTTGACCAACTTTGGTGTCAACCTACCTAATCAACAATTTCGACTTATACCGCGGACGAGTATTTTGGAGCAATCGCAGAACTTCTTAATTTCTGGAGAAAAAAAAAAGCCAGGTCTCATCTGGCGCGGATGACAGCACCCTATAAGGGACCCAAGCCAGGGTTACGGCAGGGCCACGAGGACTAGCGGGTAGAAGACGCTGCCCGAAAGGGATGTGCGGTATGATACGTAAACCACGGTTTTCGTGGAAAACTCCCGGCGTCAACGCGTCGCACCCACGGGAGTTTCAGGAAGCAGATGAAGGAAGTAGGTGAACATCAAGGGCGGAAACACCGCGTTCGGAGACGGTCCGGCACTCTGGAGGAAGAATTTTGAACACTTGGAAAAACAAAGCATAAAAGAAAAACTAAATACACAAAACGAAATAGACAGTATACAACAAAACAACCCAGAAACATCTGGAAATAACATCGCTACTCAAGGCGACAAAACGTAGGCTCTCAGCTTGCGAAGGGGACACCACAAAATAGAGAGAGAGAGAAACTCGCTCAATCGAAATTACTCCTTGCCAAAATGAAGCTGTCCATCACTAGACAGTCAAACGTAAACAAGAAGATTAAGTAAGGGAACCCAAAAATGGAAGACATCATAGACAGCCTCGAGTTCATATACAAATCTCGAGAAAATGGCAATAAGAGTTCGAGGATTCTCACCCGAGTTTCACAGGGACCTCGCGCAAATTCTACGACTGAGGCCAGCGCAGTTAAGAGAGTAGCCACAAGCCCGCCGCAGTTACACAAGGAATGCCTCAAAAGACCAAGGCAAGACGCGACGACGTCCGAAGCTACCGATAGACCGGAGATCGTCAAGAAGAAAAGAAATAATGAGTAACCATGGAAAAAGACGACGAAAGACCCACAACAGGAGAAAAAGAAATCGAGCAAATCGGAGGACAGGCAGAGAAAAAGAACGAAGCCGGACGCGATCATCCTGAAACCTGCGCAAGGCAAATCTTACGCAGACGTGGTCGGAGCTATCTACCAGCGCATCTAGACCTGCGCTGCAGGGATAGACGTTGATCGGTCCGGCAGACCAGAACCGGAGGGGTTCTCCTTGAACTAAAGAAGACCACTGCGGATATCAGGGCCTCATTCGTAGAAATCCTGAGAAAAGAAGTAGGAGAAACGATCAGCATCACGGAACTGGTCCCTAGAGCTCCGCTGGAGATACGGGACTGTGACTGCTACACATCGTTGGTAGAAGTCGAGGAGGCCCTAATGAGGACCCAGCCAGGCTTTGCGCGGAAAATCGAAATTAAGATGACGAACCCCAACGCAAGACAACAACGCCTTGCCCCCGTCAAAGTAGAAGAGAAAGCTGCGAAGCTTTTAAAGGCCGGCCGAGTGCTGGTCGGGTTTGTCAGCTGCAGGTTCATGCAAAGGGCAGAAGTGAGGCGATGCTACCGCTGTCTCGACTATGGTCACTATACTGCCTCGTGCAAGGGACCTGAACGCAGTAAATTTTGCTATTTCTGCGGGAGCACGTGGCACAAGATCAAAGAGTGCAAGTTCAGCGAAACTACTTGCTTCTTGTGCTCAAATAGTGGTGTTGAAACTAGGAAGCACCTGGCGGGATCAATGGCCTGCAAAGCATTCCAGGAGGCTCTTGCATCAGCAAAGAAGTAGAAAAAAGGATAAGAGTACTTCAGGGTAACCTCAATAAGAGCAGGACGGCGCATCACCTTCTAGCCCAGCTCTGCTCTGAGAAAAATGCTGATATTGTTCTAATCAGCGAACAGTACCAGGACAGAGCAGGAGTAGGATGGTACGCAGACGAATTAGGCACCGCGAGCATCTGGATCAAAGATCCCCGACAGATACATTTGTCGGATCAAGGATCCGGACGCGGTTAAGTTTGGGTAAGACATAACTTGACGACAAATGTCAGCGTATATCTCACCCAAAATTACTGGATAGACGACTTCTAGACCAAACTGGAGGATCTGGAAGACGCGCTGCGGTAAATGCAAGGAGATCTCATTGTGGCTGGAGACCTCAATGCCAAAGCTCTTGATTGGGGGGAGGCCAAGCCGGACTCCAGAGGAAGACTTAACATGGAGTTGGCGTCGAGACTAGAGTTATCAGTACTCAACACAGGATCAACGTCAACCTTCCGCAGGCCTTGCTATAGAGAGACGATTGCGGATGTCTCTCCAGCCAACGAACACCTTGTGGCAAGAGTCGCAGGCTGGCAAGTAATCGAGGATTATACCGGGAGCGATCATCAGTACATCCTATTCGATGTACATGATAGAAGGCCAGCCGTGACAAGTGTAAAGCGACCTCCCCAGTGGAACATTGGAAGAATGGCTCGAAAGAGGCTGTTTTCGGTCATAGAGGAAGGATGGAGATCCCAACAAAGTACTTCCGCGAGTACATCGCCACCTGCAAAAGCCAGGTTGATTAGCGCAGCAACCATGCAGCTCATTCAAAAGGCTTGCGCGATAGCGGTGCCAAAAAATGGCACGAAACGGCAGGTGCGCCATGTATACAGGTGGACGAACGAAATCGCAGATCTTCGTAAGAAGTGCTTAAGGCAACGCCGTTTAGCACAACGAGCGAAGAGATGCGATCACGACACTGCTCCTTTGGCCGCAGACTATCAAGCGGCCAAGAAAGCCCTGAAGATGACAATCATGGCCAGTCAACGACGGTGTTGGAAGGAGCTGTGCCTGGATGTCGACCAGAAGCCGTGGGGATTAGGGTACCTCAACGTCACTCGCAAGCTATGGACTAACACTCAAGGGACCCCTCAGGACGCGAGGACGTTGGATCACATCGTGCATACTCAATTCCCCTCACAGCCGAAGAGAGAGATCAGCTTGGATGCGCCCGGCATAATCGAAGTACCGCAATTCACGGAAGAGAGCTACTCAGGGCCGCATCTTCTATGCGGAACAAGGGAGCTCCATGTCCAGACGGACTTCCAGCAGAAATAATCAAAGTCGTCGCGCAAAATCACCCTGAGCTCTTGCTGAACATATATAACACGTGCCTCAGGGGTGGCATCATCCCCGCTCCATGGAAGAAAGCGAGGCTTGTGCTCATTAGCAAAGACAAGGGTCCAGTAGGGGCAGCTTCATCATACAGGCCTATTTGTATGATCGATACGGCTGGAAAACTCCTGGAAAAGCTGCTAAGGCCAAGGCTGCACGCAGCCGTGAAGGCAGCGGGGGATCTTGCCGCCTGCCAATACGGATTTCGAACCGGCCTCTCCACTAACCACGCGGTCCAGTAGTTTGTCACGACCGCTAAAATGATGGAGCGAGGCAATCATCGAACTCGACCTATGTCCCTCCTGGCCACGTTAGACGTGAGAAATGCCTTCAACCCCGTCAGGTGGGACCTGGCAAGGGAAGATCTCGAATGTACTTTCGGCGTTTCGAAGTACCTACTCCGAATTATTGACGATTTTCTCAACGAGCGCTTCCTAGTATACAGCACGATTGATAGTCCAAGAAGCCTGGAATTGACATCCGGGGCAGCCCAGGGCTCCATAATGGGACCGGATATATAGAATATATTCTACGACGGTATATTTCGTGTGTCAGTCCCAGAAGGTACTTTCTTAGTTGGGTACGCAGATGACATTGCAGTTGTCATAAGCGCAAATGATACGGAGGGGGCACAGTTGCTGCTCAACCAGGTCATGCGGAGAGTTACCACCTGTATGGAAGACCACGGGCTATCTCTAGCAACCCAGAAGACAGAGATCGTGCTAATTACGAGGAAGCGCATCAACACCTTGCGCAACTTCATTGTAGGAGACGCGGCGGTCCAGACTATGTCGGCTGTCAAATATCTCGGTGTAATGCTTGACAACAAGCTTAGCTATGGAGAACATATTATCAGGGCAGCCGACAAGGCGGCAAAAGTAGTAGCCTCACTGGGCATGCTCATGGCCAATCTCAGTCTCAGAGCCGGCAGTGCTAGTTGTCGCCGGGATAATCCCGATCGATCTATTAGCCCAGGAGCGGAAATTCGTCTTCCAGCAAAGGTGTGTCCTGGGAAAAGAAAGGGCATTAAGGCTCGCCAGGTCTATCAGTATCAAGACCTGGCAAAGTAGATGGGAGCAGGAACGTAGGGGCAGATTGACTGCTCGACTCATCAGTTAGCTAGACAACTGGATAAATCGGGAGGCGGGAGAAGTTGATTTCTAGCTCACCCAATGCCTTAGAGGGCATGGCCTATTCCGCTCCTACCTGGCTAGAATGAGGAAGGTAGCAGACGCCAGCTGCTCCTATGGGGACTCAATCAACGACGACGCCCACCACAAATTTTTTTTATGTTCTCGGTGGAGCGCCGAACGACTAGCGATGGAAAAAGACTTTGGAGACATCTCGCCGGACAACGTCGTCGAGAAAATGCTGCGTGAGCAGAAGGAGTGTAACAAGGTGGCCTGGTACGTCAGGTCAATCTTAAGCAAGAAGTAGAAGGAGATGGGTGGCCCCTAGAAGATCCACCAACGTTGCTCCTGGTTCCTGCCACGTAGAGCCGAAGTGGGCGCTCAGCTAAGAGATATTTCATAGTGGCGCCATCCTGAAGTAATGCCACATGGCGGTGCCGGGATGGTTTTACTATGCCAATAGGATGGATATGAGTTTAGTTGGTTGTGCCTATTCCAACGGAGAGCCCGACACACCAGGGACTTTAAGGGGGACTCAAATGGTGAAGGACCACTCTGGCGGTCAGAGTCCCTTGGTTAGTGCGTAAAGTTTGGCATTCACAGACCATCAATAAAAAAAAAGGCATTGTTAATTTTATTATTATTGATATTCTTTTATGAATATTATTGGTATTCTCATTATTATTACCATTGTTGTTATTATTATTGTTGTTATTGTCATTAATATTATTATTATTATTGTTACTGTTATTATTCTTATTTCTGATACTGTTATTATTATTATTATTGTTATTCTTATTATTATTATTATTGTTATTGTTATTGGTATTATTACTTTTATTGTTATTATTATTATTGTTATTCTTATTGTTATTATCATTAATATTAATATTGTTATTATTGTTATAATTGATATAGTTATCGATAATACTATTGTTATTGATATTATTATTATTATTGATGTTGTTATTATTATTGTTTTTTCTATTATTGTTATTATTGTTGTTATTGTACTTATTATTATTATTGTTATGATTATTATTATTCTTACTGTTATTATTATTGTTTTTGTTGTTATTATTATTATTGCTATTGTTATTATTGTTGTTATTGTTATAACTATTACTATTATTATTGTACTTATTATTATTATCGTTATTTTTAATATTGTTGCTATTGTTATTATTATTATTATTATTATTATTATTATTATTATTGTTTTGTTATTGTTATAATTATAATTATAACTATTGTTATAATTATTATTATTGTTATTGAAATTGTTATTGCTATTATTATTGTTATTGTTCTTTTAATTGGTATTGTTATAATTATTATTATTTTTATTGTTATTATTATAATAATTTTTATTGATATTAATATTATTACGGTGATTTTAAATATTGTTGTTATTGTTTTTATTATTATTATTATTGTTATTGTTATTGTTATTATTATTATAATTATTTATTTATTGTTATCATTATTGTTATTGTTATTGTTATTATAACTAATATTATTATTATTATTTTTATTGTTATTACTGTTGTTATTGTTATTATTACAATTATTGTTGTTGTTACTAATATTATTACTGTTATCGTTATTATTATTAATATTATTTTTACTGTTATTATTATGATTATTGTTATTGTTATTATATATATTATTGTTATTGTTATTATTATTATTATTATTTATATTGTTAATATTATTATTGTTGTTATTGGTATTATTAAAGTTGTTGTTCTTAATATTATTGTTATTGTTATTATTATTATTATTATTATAGTTTTTGTTTTATTATTTTTATTTTTATAAGTATTATTGTTTATGTTATTATTATTAATATTTTAACTGTTATTATAATTGTTATTGTTATAATTATTATTATTATTATAGTTATTTTTATTATTATTAAGTAAGTATTATTTTTATATTTATTCATATTAATATTGCTATCGTCATTGCTATTATTATCGTTTTTGTTATTATTATTATTATTGTTATTGTTATTATCATTATTAATTTATTGTTATTTTTATTGTTATTATTAGTGTTATTGTTATTATTATAATTATTGCTATAGTTGTTATTATACATGTTGTTGCATTTATTATATTTACTGTTACTGTTATTGTTATTATTATTGTTTTTGTTATTATTATTGTTATTGTTATCATTATTATTTTGGTTACTGTTGTAATTATTAATTTTGTTATTGTTATTATTATTATTGCAATTGCTATTGTTATTATTATTGTTATCGTAATTATTATATTTAATGTTATTGTTATTATTTTCGTTATTGTTACTATTATTGCTTTTGTTACTATTATTATCTTTATAATTGTTATAATTTTTATTACTCCTATTGTTATTATAATTACTGTTGTTATTGTTATTGTTATTCTTACTATTATTATTATTATTAATATTATTATTGTTCTTATTATTATTTTTATTATTATTACTATTATTATTATTATTACAGTTATTATTATTATTATTATTATTATTGTTATTATTATTATTGTTATTATAGTTATTGATATTTTTATTTTTATTATTATTGTTATTGTCATTATTAATATTCTTGTTATTGTTATTATTATTATTATTTGTATTATTATTGTTATTATTGTTGTTAATATTATAATTATTGCTATTCTTATTATTATTATTGTTATTAATATTATTATTATTATTGTTATTGATATTACTATTATTGTCATTGTAATTATTATTATTATTGATATTGTTATTATTATTGTTATTATTATTATATTTATTATTATTATTATTAATCTTATTATTATAATTATTATTTTTGTTATTGTTATTATTATTATTTTTGTTATAGTTATTGGTACTATTTATGTTATATTTGTTATTATTATTATTGTTATTGTAATTTTTATTGTTAAAGTTATTATTATTATTTTTGATGTTATTAATGTTATTATTGCTATTGTTGTTGTTATTATTATTGTTTTTAATACTTATTATTATTATTGTAATTGTTATTTTTATTATTTTTGTTACAGTTATTGTTATTATTATTCTTTTTCTTATTTTTACTACTATTGATATTGTTACTATTATTATTATTGTTATTTTTGTTATTGTTGTTAATAATGTAATAGTTGTTATTATTATTATAGTTTGTGTTATAGATATTATTATTTTTATTGTTACTATTATTATTACTGATATTTTTACTATTATAATTTTTGGTATTCTTATTTTTGTTATTATAGTTATTATTATTATTGTCATTGTTATTGTCATTATTATTGTTATTGTTATTATTACTAATATTCATATTATTGTAATCTTTGTTATTGTTATTATTATTACTATTGTTACTGTTATTATTATTGTTATTGTTATTGATATTATTATTAATACTGTTATTATTATTATTATTGATATTGTCATAATACTATTATTATTATTATGGATATTATTATTATTATTGTTGTTATTATTATTATTATTATTATTGTTATTGTTAATATTATTATTATTGTTATTGCTATATTTTATTGTTTTTGTTATACTGACGAATGTGCCAGGATTGGTAAAATATGACCAAGGCCACTTGTAGGTGTGGCAGAAGGCTTCCAGAGCCTGATGGCTTTCAGCTTTCCGGCTTTACTGCACCTATCCATCTTGCCAAGGGGACAACACATGGTGGAGGGAGTTAGAAATTGGCGTAATCTCTCCTTGCAAAATTCAAGTCAGCTATTACTAGACTGCCTAACGTGAACAGCGCTATTAAGCAAGGGTTCCCAGAACTTGAGGACATTATTGACAGTCTCGAGTTTATATATAAATCTCGAAAAAAGGTCAATACGGGAGCGAGGTCTCTAGCCCGATTTTCTCAGAGCCCTAGGGCAAACTCTATAGCAGATGCTGGAGCGGTTAAAAGAGTACCCACATGCCCGCCGCAGTTACACAAAAAAGGCCTCAAAAGACCAAGGCAAGACGCGACGACGTCCGAAGCTACCGATAGACCGGAGATCGTCAAGAAGAAAAGAAATAATGAGTAACCATGGAAAAAGACGACGAAAGACCCACAACAGGAGAAAAAGAAATCGAGCAAATCGGAGGACAGGCAGAGAAAAAGAACGAAGCCGGACGCGATCATCCTGAAACCTGCGCAAGGCAAATCTTACGCAGACGTGGTCGGAGCTATCTACCAGCGCATCTAGACCTGCGCTGCAGGGATAGACGTTGATCGGTCCGGCAGACCAGAACCGGAGGGGTTCTCCTTGAACTAAAGAAGACCACTGCGGATATCAGGGCCTCATTCGTAGAAATCCTGAGAAAAGAAGTAGGAGAAACGATCAGCATCACGGAACTGGTCCCTAGAGCTCCGCTGGAGATACGGGACTGTGACTGCTACACATCGTTGGTAGAAGTCGAGGAGGCCCTAATGAGGACCCAGCCAGGCTTTGCGCGGAAAATCGAAATTAAGATGACGAACCCCAACGCAAGACAACAACGCCTTGCCCCCGTCAAAGTAGAAGAGAAAGCTGCGAAGCTTTTAAAGGCCGGCCGAGTGCTGGTCGGGTTTGTCAACTGCAGGTTCATGCAAAGGGTAGAAGTGAGGCGATGCTACCGCTGTCTCGACTATGGTCACTATACTGCCTCGTGCAAGGGACCTGAACGCAGTAAATTTTGCTATTTCTGCGGGAGCACGTGGCACAAGATCAAAGAGTGCAAGTTCAGCGAAACTACTTGCTTCTTGTGCTCAAATAGTGGTGTTGAAACTAGGAAGCACCTGGCGGGATCAATGGCCTGCAAAGCATTCCAGGAGGCCTTTGCAACAGCGAAGAAGTAGAAAAAAGGGTGGGAGTACTTCAGGGTAACCTGAATAGGAGCAGGACGGCGCATCACCTTCTAGCACGGCTTTGCACTGAGAAAAAATCTGATATCTTTCTAATCAGCGAACAGTTCCAGGACAGAGCAGGAGTAGGATGTTACGCACAAGAATTGGGCACTGCGACCATCTAGATCCCAGATCCCCGACTAACACATGTGTCGGACCAAGGATACGGACGCGGTTACGTTTGGTTGAGACATAACTCGACAACTTATGTCAGTGTATATCTCACGCCGAACGACCGTATAGATGACTTCCAGATCAAACTGGACGATCTGGAAATCACTCAGAGGGAATTGCAAGGGTATTTCATTGTGGCTGGAGACCTCAATGCCAAAGCTCTCGAATGGGGGGAGGCCAGGCCGGACTCCAGAAGAAGACTATCATGGAGGTGGCGTCGAAACTGGGGCTATCAGTACTCAACACAGGATCGACGTCAACCTTCCGCAGGCCTGGATATAGAGAGACGATCCCGGATTTCTCTCTAGTTAACGAACACCTTGTGGCAAGAGTCGCAGGCTGGCAGGTGATCAAGGATTATACCGGGAGTGATCATCAGTACATCGCATTCGAGGTACACGTTAGGAGGCCAGCCGCGATAAGTGTATAGAGACCACCCCGGTGGAACATTGCAAGAATGGATCGAGAGGGGCTGTCTTCAGTCATAGATGAAGGTTGGAGATCCCTGCAAATTGCCTCCGCGAGTCTATCGCCGATTGCAAAAGCCAGGATGATTACTGCAGCAACTATGCAGCTCATCCAAAAGTCTTGCACCATAGCGGTGCCCAAGGGGTGCACGAAACGGCACTGTCGTTCTGCATACTGGTGGACGAACGAAATCGCAGATCTTCGCAAGAAGTGCTTATGACTTCGCCGTATAGCACAACGAGCGAAGAGATTCGATCTCGATGCTGCTCCCTTGGCCGCAGAGTACCAAGCGGCCAAAAAAGATTTGAAGAGGACAATCATGGACAGTCAACGTTGGTCCTGGAAGGAGCTGTGCCTGAATGTCGTCCAAAATCCGTGGGGATTAGGGTATCAGATCGTCACTCGCAAACTGGGGATTAACACGCAAGGAATACCTCAGGATGCGTGGACGTTGGAAAACATCATTCATATCCTATTCCCTTCACATCCGAAGAGAGAGATTCGCACGGCGACGCCTGGTAGCCCTGAAGGGCCGCAATTTACAGAGGAGGAGCTACTCAAGGCCGCATCTTCTAATCGGAACAAGTAAGCTCCAGGACCATACGGACTTCCAGCTGAAGTAATGAAAGCCATCGCGTAGAGTCATCCCAAGATCTTGATAAACATGTAAAACATGTGTCTCAGGGACGGCATCTTCCTCGCCCAGTGGAAAAAAGCCAGTCTTGTGCTCATAAGCAAGGGCAAGGGTCCAGCAGATGCCGCTTCGTCATACAGGCCTACCTGTATGCTCAATACAGCTGGCAAGCTCCTGGAGAAGCTGCTTAGGCCACGGCTGCACGCAGCCTTAAGGGTAGCGGGGTATCTTGCTGCCCGCCAGTATAGATTCCGATCCGGCCTCTCCACCATCCGGACAGTCTAGGAGAACGTCACGGCCGCTAAAATGACGGAGCGAGGGAACCATCTAACTCGCCCTTTGTGCCTGCTGGCCACCTTAGACGTGAGAAATGCCTTCAACTCCGTTAGGTGGGACTTGGCAATGGAAGCGCTTGAACGTATTTTCAGCGTCCCGGGGTTCCTACTCCGAATACTTGGGGACTATCTGAACGAACGCTTCCTAGAATACAGTACTGGCGATGGTACAAGAAGATTGGAGTTAACATCGGTGGCAGCCCAGGGCTCCATACTGGGATCGGATACTTGGAATATTTTCTACGACGGTGTCCTATATATGGCAGTCTCTGAAGGCGCTTTCTTGGTTGGGTAAGCAGATGACCTTGCAGTTGTCATAACCGCAAGAGACACGAAGGAGGCACAGCTGCTGCTCAACTATGTCATGTGCAGAGTCATCTCTAGGATGGAAGATCATGGGCTATCTCTGGCAGCCCAGAAGACAGAGATCGTGCTACTTACGAAGAAGCGCATCAACACCTTGCGCAGCTTCATTGTAGGAGAGACGGCGGTCCAAGCTAAGTCGGCTGTCAAATATCTGAGTATAATGTTACACAAAAACCTTAATTATGGCGAGCAAATACTCAGGGCAGCCGACAAAGCGGCAAAAGTAGTAGCCTCGCTTGGCACAACCATGGCAAACGTCAACGGGCCCCGACCGTGACAGGAGGCGAATACTGATGCGTGCCGCCGAAGTAGTGATGCTGTACGGCGCTGAAGTCTGGGCCCAGGCGCTGCAAGGAAAGAAATATCGCAAGCGCATCGCCGCCGTACAGAGGAGTGGTGCTCTCCGAATCGCGTGCTCCTCCCGCACTGTCTCTGAGCCCGCGGTGCTAGTGGTCGCGGTGGTAATCCCGATCGATCTATTCGCCCAGGGGAAGCAATTCGTCCACTAGCAAAGATGTGTTCTGGGAAAGGAGGAGGCATCAAGGTTCGCCTGGTCTACCAGCATCGAGGCCTGGCAAAACAGATGGGATCAGGAGCATCGGGGCAGACGGACGGCCCGATTCATCAGTCGGCTAGACAGTTGGCTAAACAGAGAGGTGGGGGAGGTCGAATTCTACCTCACTCAATTTTTGTCAGGGCATGGTCTGTTCTGCTCCTACCTCGCAAAATGAGGATGTTAGCAAATGGCAGTTGCTCCTATGGCGACTCGACCGTCGACGACGCCAACCACACATTGTTTAAGTGTGTTAGGTGGAGCGTCGAACGATTGGCCTTGGAGCAAGACCTCGGAATAATCTCGCCAGGCAACATTGTCGAGAAAATGCTCCGAGGTCAGGAGGAGAGGAACAAGGTGGCCCGGTACGTCAGGTCCACCTGGCGCAGAAAAAAGATGGAGATGGGTGGCACATAGACCTGCCCCCAACGTTACTCCAAGCTCCTGCCCCTTAGAGCCGAAGGGAGAGTCCCGTAATTGGACCTGATGCCGTGGCGCCATCCTGAAGTAATGCCACATGGTGGTGCCGGGATGGTTTCAATATGCCGTTAGGATGGACATGAGTTTAGTCGGTAGTGCCTACTCCAAAGGTGAGTTCGAAACTTCAGGGAACCAACTGGGGGAACCAAATAGTGATGGGCTCCTCTGGCAGGCGGGGTCCCTGGGTTTGTCCGTAAGGATTGGCGTTAAAGTTATTGTTACTGTTATTTACATTATTATTGTTATTGTTATTATTATTATTATTGTTATTGATATTGTTGTTATTATTGTTATTGTTATTATTATTATTATTGTTATTGATATTGTTGTTATTATTGTTATTGTTATTATTATTATTACTCTTATTGTTATTATTGTTATTGTTATTATTGTTATTATTATTATTATTATTATTATTATTACTATTGTTATTGTTATTGTTATTATTATTGAAATTGTTATTATTATTATTATTGTTATTATTATTATTATTGTTATTGATATTGTTGTTATTATTGTTATTGTTATTATTATTATTACTCTTATTGTTATTATTGTTATTGTTATTATTGTTATTATTATTATTATTATTATTATTATTATTATTATTATTATTACTATTGTTATTGTTATTGTTATTATTATTGAAATTGTTATTATTATTATTATTATTATTACTATTGTTATTGTTGTTGTTATTATTATTGAAATTGTTATTGTTATTATTATTCTTGTTGTTAATAGTATTATTATTGTTATTGTTATTATTATTATTATTATTGTTATTGTTATTATTATTAATATTGTTATTGTTATTATTTGTATTGTTATGGTTTTTATTATTCTTATTGCTATAGTTATTATTATTATGATTGTTATTGTCATTATTTCTACTATTGTCATTGTTATGATTATTATTATTATTATTATTGTTATTATTAATTCTTATTGTTATTATTATTATTATTGTTGTTGTTATTGTAATTATTACTGTTATTGTTATTATTATTATTATTTTTATTGTTATTATTATTATTATTTTTATTGTTATTATTCTTATTATTATTATTGTGATTCTTATTATTATTGCTATTGTTACCCAAAATTAACCGCGTTCGGAACCTTGATCGGACACATGTATTAGTCGGGGATCTGGGATCCTGATGGCCGCGGTGCCCAATTCGTCTGCGTACCATCCTACTCCTGCTCTGTCCTGGTACTGTTCGCTGATTAGAACAATATCAACTTTTTTCTCAGAGCAGAACTGGGCAAGAAGGTGATTCGCCGTCCTGCTCCTATTCATGTTACCCTGAAGTACTCTGTTCCAAGGGCCTCCTGGAAAGCTCTGCAGGCCCTTAATCCCGCCAGGTGCTTCTTAGGTTCATCAACGCTATTTGAACACAAGAAACAAGTGGGCTCGCCGACCTTGCACTCTTTGATCTTGTGACCCATGCTCCTGCAGAAATAGCAAAATTTACTGCGATCAGGTCCCTTGCACGAGACACTATAGTGACCATAGTCGAGACAGCGGAAGCATCGCCTCACTTCTGCCCTTCGCCTGACCCTGCAGCTGATGAAATCGATCTGCACTCGTCCGGCCTTTAAAATATGCGCAGCTGCTCCCTCTTCTATTTTGACGAGGGCCAGGCGTTGTTGTCTTGCGATGGGTTTCGTCATCTTAATTTCGATTTTCACCGCGTAGCCTGGCACGGTCCTCTTTAGGGCCTCCTCGACTTCTATCGACGAGGTGCAGCAATTACAGTCCCATGTCTCCAGTGTAGCTCTAGGGACCAGTTTCGTGATGCTGCTCGTTTCTCCTATCTCTTTTCCCAGGGTTTACGCGATTGAGGCCCTGATATCCACAGTATTCTTCTTTAATTCGAGGAGAATCCCTCCGGTTCTGGTCTACCGGATTGATCTAACGTCTTCCCCTGCGGGGCTGGTCTTGATGCGCTGGTGGATGACTCCGACGATGTCTGCCTAAGATTTTCGTTGCGCAGGTTTCAGGTGGATTGCGTCCGTCTTAGTTCTCTTTCTCGGCCTATCCTCTGAATTGCTCGGCTTCTCTTTCTCCTGATGTAGGTGTTTCGTCGCCTTTGTCCCTGCTTTCTCCTTATTTCTTTTCTTCTTTACGACCTCCATCCACTTGGTGGATTCGGTCGTAGTCTCCTCTTGCCTCGGTCTTTTGAGGCTTTCTTCAGACAACTGCGGTGGGCTTGAGGCTTCTCTCTTAACTGCGCTAGCCTCAGTCGTAGAATTTGCCCGAAGTCTCTGTGAAACTCGGGTGAGGATCCTCGATCACTTATTGCCCTTTTCTCGAGATTTGTACATGAACTCGAGACTGTCTATGATGTCTTCCAGTTCTGGGATCCCTTTCTTAATCTCCTTGTTTACGTTTGACTGTCTAATAATAGCCAGCTTCATTTTGGCAAGCAGTAATTTCACATGCACACGTTTCTCTCTCTCTCTCTATCTTGTTATGTCCCCTTCGCAGTCTGAGAGCCTACGATTTCGTCGCCTTGAGTAGCGATGTTATTTCCAGATGGTTCTGGGGTGTTTTGTTGTTTATTGTCTATTTCGTTTTGTCTGTTTTGTTTTTCTTTTGTGCTTTGTTTTTCCATATGTTCAAAGTTCTTCCTCCAAAGTGCCTGGCCGTCTCCAAAAGCGGTGTCTCCGGCAGTGGGGGTGATCACCTTCGCAACTACCTCCATTGTTGCGAGAGCTTTTGGCTATAAGGACGGGAATGAGGCATACGCCCTTGCCGTTCACTACTTCCTTCATCGGCTTCCTGACACTCCCGTGGGTGCGACGCGTTGACGCCGGGAGTTTTCCACGAGAACTGGGCCTTACGTATCATACCGCACATTCCTTTCGGGCAGCGTCAGCGTACCCGCTAGTCCTCGTGGCCCTGCCGTAACCCTGTCTTGGGGCCCTTACAGCTCTCATCCGGACCAGATTAACACTGGTTTTTTTTCAGAGGTAGTACTCCTCGTATCACGGGAACCGATGGAGCTACTCATCGGTAGAAGAGAAATGCTCCTCTTTTCCCTTTGGTCGATTATTATTATTAGGTGGAATTCTCCGAATTCCGTCCATATAGCCATGATCGCAACCGCGTCCCAAAAATTGAGGCCTAGGATATATAAATCCCACAGTTGACTGACGCTTGAATTTTATTTTATTTTTCTTCTGATCGAAGCGCCTCCTATGCCCTGTAGCTGAGTTTATCTTCTTTCTCTGTAGTGGTATTAAGTGCCGCTTGCGCTTGTGGTGGCTCTGCCGTCGTAGTCACTAGTAGATTACGTTGCATGTGTCCTCGATGGGCCGTCGATTCAGCCGCCCGGCCATGTAATATAGTTCGTGGAACTAACATATCCTAGTTGGCAGCACTGGCCTACATCCGAGATGACGTCTGATACCTCGTAGTTCTTGATCGACTCTATCCGCCAATCCCATAGAGCGGCTCATTTTTAACCGTAGTGGTAGTTGTCACATGTGCTGAAGGTGGCGCTGCCATCGTACCCTGGGGTAGGTGGCGCTGAATGAGAACCCGATAAAAGGACGAGTCTGCCGTCCAGCCGTAGAATATAGTTCCCACAACTAACACGTAATAGCGACGAAAGCCTCGACAATTTAATAGAGGACATCTTCACCAACCACACAATAGATGATCTATCTGTAGATCCGATAATTATCTCCCATTGCTCATCGCATACAAATTATTAAGATGGTAATATTTCATCTTTCCTAGTAATGGAAATAGATGGAGCTTGCACTGGCGGTGGCACTACCGTCGGTGTCAATAGTAGATAGCGCAGCATAAGCAGAGTCATCGGTGGACCGTCAAGTCTGCCATCCAACCATAGAGTATAGTTCGTCGGACTACCACGTCCCAGATGTCAGAAGTGTCTGTCCCCGGGATGACGTCCAATACCTCATAGAACTTGATCGAATCTATCCGCCAATCCCAGAGTTCGGCTTATCTCTAACCGAAGTAGTAGTTGACACATGCGCCGAAGATGACGCTGCCATCGTACGCTGGAGTAGGTGGCGGTGAATGAGATCCCGATGAAAAGGACGGGTTTGTCGTCCAGCCGTAGAATATAATTTCGCAACTAACACGTAATGGTGACCAAAGCCACGATAATCCAACCGAGCACATTTTCACGTACAACACATGAGAGGATCGATTTCTTGACGCGATTATTATCTCCCTATGATCGCCGATTAGCAATTCACACGCGAGATACGAAACTTACAGCCGATGGAATAGAATAAACTATGAAAAACAGCATGAAATGCGAAGCGCACGACGATACGTCCCTACCGTATCTACGCCATAGTGGAACTCAATAACTATAGTAATAACAATAACTATAATAGTAATAATAATAATAACAATAATAATAACAATAACAATAACAATAATAATAACAATAATAATAATAACAATAATAACATTGACAATAATATTAATAATGACAATAGCAATAATAATAATAATAACAATAAATATAGTAATACCAATAGCAAAATTAATAATAATAACAATAACAATAACAATAATAATAACAATAGGAAAATTAATAATAATAATTATAATAATAGTAATAATAATAATAACAATAACAATATTAATAACAATAACAGTAAAAATAATAATAACAACGACAATAGTAACAAAAAAAATTAATAATAATAATAACAACATCAATAATAATATAAAACAATAGCAATGATAATAGTAATAACAATAACAAAAATAATAATAATAATAATAATAGTAATTATAATAATAATAATTATTATAATAACAAGAATAACAATAATAATAAAAATAACAATGTAAATAATAATAACAATAATAATAATAACAATAATATTTATAAACAGATAACATTAATAATTATATTAATAATAACAATAATAGTAATAATGATAATAATAATAATAATCATAATAATAATAACAATAATAATAATAATAATAAAAATAATAATATTAATAATAATAGCAGTAATAATAATATCAACAATAACAATAATAATAACAATAACAATAATGATAGTAATAACAAAAAATAATAACAATAACGATAATAATAATGATCATAATAACATTAATAATAACAATAACAATAGCATTAATAATAATAATAACAATAATTATAATAATAACAATAACATTAACAACAACAATAATAGTAATAATAATAATAATAACAATTACAATAACAATAATAATAACAATAACAATATTATAATAATAACAATTATAATAAAAACAATAGTAATAATAATAATAATAATAACAATAACAATAATAATAATAATAACAATAACAATAGTAATAGTAATAACAGTGGTGATCGAGGATTATACCGGGAGCGAAGATCAGTACATCCTATTCGATGTACATGATAGAAGGCCAGCCCTGACAAGTGTAAAGCGACCCCCTCCGATTGAACATTACAAGAATGGATAGATAGGGGCTGTCTTCGGTCATAGAGGAAGGATGGAGATCCCAACAAAGTACTTCCGCGAGTCTATCGCCACCCGCACAAGCCAGGTTGATTAGCGCAACAACCATGCAGCTTATCCAAAGGGCTTGCGCGATAGCGGTACCAAAGAATGGTACGATACGGCAGAGGCGTCCTGTATACTTGTGGACGAACGAGATCGTAGATCTTCGTAAGAAGTGCTTAAGTTAACGCCTTTTAGCACAACGAGCGAAGAGACGCGACCACGACGCAGCTCATTCCGCCGCAGACTATAAAGCGGCCAAGAAAGCCCTGAAGAGGACCATCAAGGCCAGTCAACGACGGTGGTGGAAGTAGCTGTGCCTGGATGTGATCCAGAATCCGTGGGAATTAGGGTACCTCATCGTCACTCGCAAGCTGAGGACTAACACGCAAGGAACCCCTCAGGAAGCGAGGACGTTGGATCACATCCTGCATACTCTATTCCCCTCACAGCCGAAGAGACAGATCAGCTTGGATGCCCCCAGCAAAATCGAGGTACTGCAATTCACGGAAGGAGAGCTACTCAGGGCCGCATCATCTATGCGGAACAAGAAAGCTCCAGGTCCAGACGGACTTTCAGCAGAATTAATCAAAGTCGTCGCACAAAGTCACCCTGAGCTCTTGCTGAACATGTATAACACGTGCCTCAGGGGGGGCATCTTCAGCGCTCCTTGGAAGAAGCGGTATTTGTGTTCATTAGCAAGGGCAAGGGTCCAGTAGGGGCAGTTTCATCATACAGGCCTATTTGTATGCTCGATACGGCTGGAAAACTCCTGGTGAAGCTACTAAGGCCAAGGCTGCACGCAGCCTTGAAGGTAGCCGGGATCTTGCCGCCCGACAGTACGGATTTCGATCCGGCCTCTCCACCATCCACGCAGTCCAGGAGGTGGTCACGGCCGCTAAAATGATGGAGCAAGGCAATCATTGAACTCGTCCTCTGTGCCTGCTGGCCACCTTAGGCTTGAGAAATGTCTTCAACTCCGTCAGGTGGGACCTGGCAAGGGAAGCGCTCGAACGTAATTTCGGCGTTCCAAAGTACCTACTCCGAATTGTTGTCCATTTTCAAAACGAGCGCTTCCTAGTATACAACACTAGTGATGGTCCAAGAAGCAAGGAATTGTCATCGGGGGAAGCCCATGGCACCATACTGGGACCTGAAATATGGAATATATTCTACGACGGTATCCTACTTATGGCAGTCCCTAAATTCGCTTTCTTGCTAGGTTAAGCAGATAACCTTGCTGTTGACATAACCGCAAGAGACACGGTGGGGGCACAGCTGCTGCTCAACCAGGTCATGCGGAGAGTTACCTCCTGGATGGAAGACCACGGGCTATCTCTAGCAGCACAGATTACAGAGATCGTGCTAATTACGAGGAAGCGCTACAACACCTTGTGCAACTTCATTGAAGGGGACGCAGCGGTCCAGACTAAGTCGGCTGTCAAATATCTCGGGGTTATGCTTGACAACAAGCTTAATTATTGAGAGCATATTATCAGGTTAGCAGACAAGGCGGCAAAAGTGGTAGCCTCACTGGGCATGCTTATAGCCAATGTCAACGGTCCCCGGCCGTGCATGAGGAGACTACTGAAGCGTGCCGCCGAAACAGTGACTTTATACGATGCGGAAGTATGGGTCGAGGCGCTGCGAAAACAGAAATATCGCAAGAGCATAACCGCGGTACAGTGGAGGGGCGCCCTTCGAATCGCGTGCTCTTACCGCACGGTCTCAGAGCCGACAGTGCTAGTTGTCGCCGGGGTAATCCCGATAGATTTATTAGCCCAGGAGAGGAAATTCGTGCACCAGCAAAGGTGTGTCCTGGGAAAGGAGAAGGCATCAATGCTCGCCAGATCTATCAGCATCAAGGCCTGGCAAAGTAAATGGGAGCAGGAACGTAGGGGCAGATGGACTGCACGACTCATCAGTCAGCTAGACAACTGAATAAATCGGGAGGCGGGAGAAGTCGATTTCTACCTCACCCAATTCCTGACAGGGCATGGCCTGTTCCCCTCCTACCTGGCTAGGATGAAGAAGGTAGCAGACGCCAACTGCCTCTATGTGGACTCGATCAACGACGACGCCCAGTTCACCTTTTTTTTATGTACTCGTTGGAACGCCGAACGACTAGCCTTGGAACAAGATCTTGGAGACAACATCGTCGAGAAAATGCTGCGTGGACAGAAGGAGTGGAACAAGGTGGCCTGGTACGTTAGGTCAATCTTAAGCAAGAAGAAGAATGAGTTGGGTGGCCTATAGAAGAGCCACCAACGTTGCCCCTGGTTCCTACCACGTAGAGCCGAAGAGGGAGTCCAGTTAAGGGACAAGAAGCAGTGCCGCCATTTTGAAGTAATGCCACATGACGGTGCCGGGATGGTTTTACTATGCCACTAGGATGGATAGTGCCGATTCCAACGGTGAGCCAGACACTCCAGGGACTTCATGGGGGACCCAAATGGTGAAAGGTCCCTCTGGCGGGCAGGCTCCCAGGGTTAGTGCGTAAAGTTTGGCATTCTCAGTCCATCAAAAAAAAAACTATTGCCGTTGATATGTTTATTATTATTATTTTTGTTATTGTTATTATTATTATTGTTATTGTTATTATTATTATTATTGGTATTGGTACTGTTATTAATTTTGTTATTGTTATTATTATTTTATTGTTATTGTTATTATTATTATTATTGTTATTCTCATTATTATTACCTTTGTCATTGTTATTATTATTGTTATTGTTATTGTTATTATTATTATTACTGTTATAGTTATTATTATTATCAGTGTTATTGTAATTGTTATAATTATATGTTATTGTCAGTAATATTATTTTTATTAATCCTACTGTTATTGTTAATATTAATGCTATTGTTATTATTATTATTATTGTTAATGTTATTTTTATTATTATTATTATTATTATTATTACTATTGTTGTTGTTATTATTATTGTTATTATTATAATTATTGTTATTGTTATTATTATTGATTTGTTATTGTCACTATTATTATTATTATTATTATTATTATTATTATTATTATTATTATTATTCTTTTATTATTGTTATTGTTATCATTATTATTATTATTGTTATTGTTATAGTTATTATTATTATTGTTATAGTTATTAAAATTATTATTTTTATCGTTATTATTAATATTGTTGTTATTCTTATTGTTATTATTATTGTCATTGTTATTGGTATTATTATTGTTATTATTAATATTATTGTTATTGATATTGCTATTACTTTTATTTTTGTTATTGTAACAATTATTGTTATCTTCATTATTATTATTAATGTAATTATCATTGTTATTATTGTTGTTATTGTTATTATTATTATTGTTGCTATTATAATTATTTTAGTTATTGTCATTATTATTATTAATGTTATTATTATCATTTTTTTTAATGTTATTGTTATTCTTACTCTTGTTGTTATTATAATTATTATTGTTATTATTATTACTATTCTTGTTGTCATTAATATCATTATTGTCATTGTTATTATTACTGATATTGTCATTAATATTATTATTGCTATTTCTATTATTATTGTTATTGTTATTACTTTTTTATTGTTATTGTTATTTTGATTATTATTGTTATTGTGATTTTTATGATTATTGTTATTGTTATTACTATGATTATTATTATTGTTATTTTTTTTATTATTAATATTGCTATAGTTATTACTATTTTTATTGATATTATTATTATTATTGGTATTGTTATTATTATTATTATTTTTATTATTATTATTATTATTAATGTTTTTGTTATTGTCATTACTCTTACTATTGTCATTGTCATTATTATTATTATTGCTATTGCTCTTATTATTTTTATTGCCATTGTTATTATTATTATTATTGTTATTGTTTTTATTGTTGTTATAGATATTGTAATTGTTATTATAATTGGAATTGTCATTATTATTGTTATTGTTTTTATTATTGTAAATGATATTGTAATGGTTATTATCATTGAAATGGTTATTATTATTGTTATTGTAATTGGTATTGTTATTAGTATCACTATTGTTAATTTCATTATTGTTATTATTGTTACTGTTATTATTTTTAATATTATTGCTATTATTATTATAATTGTTATTGATAATGTTATTATTACCGTTATTGTTTTTTGTATTGTTATTATTATTATTATTTTTATTGTTATTGTTATTACTATTATTAATGTTATTGTTATTATTATTATTGTTATTGTTTTTAATACTGTTATTGTTACTATTAGTATTATTGTTATTGTTATTATTATTATTTTTATTATTGTTTTATTATTATTATAGTTATTGTTATCATTATTATTATTGCTATTGTTATTATTATTATTATTGTTATAGGAAGAAGTTGCGAAGAGGATGCAGTAGCGAAGCGGAGGAAGCAGCTGCGAAGCTTTTAAAGTCCGGGCGAGTGCTGGTCGGTTTTGTCAGCTGCAGTGTTAGGCGAAGGGCTCAAGTGAGGTGATGCTTCCGCTGTCTCAACTATGGTCCCTATAGTGTCTCGTGCAAGGGACCTGATCGCAGGAAGTTTTGCTATTTCTGCGGCGGCACGGGGCACTAGATCAATGATTGCAAGGTCACCGAGCCTAATTGCTTCTTGTGCTCAAATTGCGTTGTTGAAACTAGGATGCACCTGTGGGGATAAAGAGCCTGCAAGGCTTTCCAGGTGTCCCTTGAAACAGCCAACTAGAGGAAAAAAGGATGAGAGTACTTCAGGGTAACCTCAATAAAAGCAGGACGGCGCAGCAACTACTGACCCAACTCTGCTCTGAGAAAATGCTGATATTGTTCTAATCAGGGAACAGTACCTGGACAGAGCAGGAGTTGGATGGTACGCAGACGAATTGGGCACCGCGGTCATCTGGAACCCAGATCCCCGACTAATACATGTGTCGGACCAAGGATCCGGACGCGGTTACGTTTGGGTCAGACATAACTCGACGACTTATGTCAGTGTATATCTCACTCCGAACGACCGTATAGACGACTTCCACATCACACTGGACGATCTGGAAGACGCGCTGTAGGATATGCAAGGGGATCTCATTGTGGCTGGAGACCTCAATGCCAAAGCTCTCGAATGGGGGGAGGCCAGCCCGGACCACAGAGGAAGACGTATCATGGAGGGGGCGTCGAGACTGGAGTTATCAGTACTCAACACTCGATCGTCGTCAACCTTCCGCAGGTTTGGCTATAGAGAGACGATCCCGGATGTCTCTCTGGCCAACGAACACCTTGTGGCAAGAGTCGCAGGCTGGCAGGTGATCGAGGATTTTACCGAGAGCGATCATCAGTACATCCTTTTCGATTTACATGATAGAAGGCCAACGGTGACAAGTGAAAAGCGACACCCCCGGTGGAACAATGCAAGAATGGATCGAGAGAGTCTGTCTTCAGTCATAGAAGAAGGATGGAGATCCCAACAAAGTACTTCCGCGAGTTTATCGCCATCCGTACAAGCCAGGTTGATTAGCGCAGCAACCATACAGCTCATCCAAAAGGCTTGCGCGATAGCAGTGCCAAAGAATGGCACGAAACGGCTGAGGCGTCCTGTATATTGGTGGACGAACGAGATCGTAGATCTTCGTAGGAAGTGCTTAAGGCTACGCCGTTTAGCACAACGAGCGAAGAGAGGCGACCACGACGCTGCTCCTTTGGCTTTATCAAGCGGCCTAGAAAGCCCTGAAGTGGTCCATCAAGGCCACGGTGCTGGAAGGTGCTGCGCCTGGATGTCGACCAGAATCCGTAGGGATAAGGGTACCTCATCGTCACACGCTAGCTGAGGACTATCACGCAAGAGACCCCTCAGGACGCGAGGACGTTGTATCACATCGTGCATACTCTATTCCCCTCACAGCCGAAGAGAGAGATCAGCTTGGATGCGTCCAGCATAATCGAGGTACCGCAATTCACGAAAGAAGAGCTACTCAGGGTCGCATCTTCTATGCGGAAAAAGAAAACTCCAGGTCCAGACGGACTTCCAGCAGATATAATCAAAGTCGTCGCGCAAAGTCACCCTGAACTCTAGCTGAACATGTATAACACGTGCCTTAGGGGGGGGCATCTTCCCCGCACCATGGAAGAAAGCGAGGCTTGTGCTCATTAGCATGGGTAAGGGTCCAGTAGGGGCAGCTTCATCATACAGGCCTATTTGTATGCTCGATAAGGTTGGAAAACTCCTGGAGTAGCTGTTAAGGCCATGGCTGCACGCAGCCGTGAAGGCAGCGGTGGAACTTGCCGCCCGCCGGTACGGATTTCGATCCGGCCTCTCCACCATCCACGCAGTCCAGGAGGTTGACACGGCCGCTAAAATGATGGAGCGAGGCAATCATCGAACTCGACCTTTGTGTCCGCTGGCCACCTTAGACGTGAGAAAGGCCTTCAATTCCGTCAGGTGAGACCTGGCAAGGGAAGCGCTCAAACGTAATTTCGGCGTTCCGAAGTACCTACTCCGAATTATTGACGATTATCTGAACGAGCGCTTCGTAGTATACAACACGAGTGATGGTCTAAGAAGATTGGAATTGACATCGGGGGCAGCCCAGGGCACCATACTGGGGCCGGATATTTGGAATATATTCTACGACGGTATCTTTCGTATGTCAGCCCCAGAAGGTACTTTCTTGGTTGGGTACGCAGATGACATTGCAATTGTCATATCCGCAAGAGACACGGAGCGGGCACAGTTGCCGTTCAACCAGGTCTTGCGGAGAGTTACCTCTTGGATGGAAGATCACAGGCTATCTCTAGCTGCCCAGAAGACAGAAGTCGGGCTAATTACGACGGAGCGTATCAACAACTTGTGCAGCTTCATTGTAGGAGACTCGGCGGTCCAGACTAAGTCGGCTGTCAAATATCTCGGGGTTATGCTTAACAACATGCTTAACTATGGAGAGCATATTAACAGGGCAGCCGACAAGGTGGCGAAAGTAGTAGCCTCACTGGGCATGCTCATGGCCAACGTCAATGGTCTCCGACCGTGCATGAGGAGACATCTGTTGCGTACCGCCGATGCAGTGATGCTGTACGGTGCGGAAGTATGGCCCGTTGTGCTGCGAAAACAGAAATACCGCAAGCGCAAAACCGCGGTACAGTGGAGGGCCGCCCTCCGAATCGCGTGCTCTTACCGCACGATCTCAGAGCCGGCAGTGCTAGTTGTCGCCGGGGTAATCCCGATCGATCTATTAGCCCAGGAGAGGAAATTCGTCTACCACAAAGATGTGATCTGTGAAAGGATAGGGCATCAAGGCTCGGCAAGGTTATCAGCATCAAGGCCTGGCAAAGGAGATGGGAGGAGGAGGGGCAGATGGACTGCTCGACTCATCAGTCAGCTAGACATCTGGATAAATCGTGAGGCGAGAGAAGTTGATTTGCACCCTGACAGGGCGCGGCCTGTACCGCTCCTGCCTGGCTAGAATGAGGACGGTAGCTGACGCCAACTGCCCCTATGGGGACTCGATCAACGACGACGCCCAGTTCACCTTTTTTTTATGTACTCGTTGGAACGCCGAACGACTAGCCTTGGAACAAGATCTTGGAGACATCTCGCCGGACAACGTCGTCGAGAAAATGCTACGTGGGCAGAAGAAGTGGAACAAGATGGCCCGGTACGTCAGGACCACCTTGAGCAGAGAAAAGATGGAGATGGGTGACACATAGACCTGCCCCAAACGTTTCTACATGCTCCTGCCCCGTAGAGCCAAAGGAAAGTCCCGTAATGGGACCTGATGCAGTGGCGCCATCCCGAAGTAATGCCACATGGCGGTTCCTGGGTGGTTTCATTATTCCACTAGGATGGACATGAGTTTAGTTGGTAGTGCCTATTCCTAAGGTGTGCCCGATACACCAAGGACCTCAATGTTGGAACCAAATAGTGAAGTGTTCTTCTTGCGGGCGGGTTCCCTGGGTCATTGCGTAAAGGCTGGTATTCTCAGACCATCAAGAAAAAAAAAGAATTTTTATTATTATTGTAATTATTATACTTATTGTTATTATTATTATTGTTATTATTATTATTATTGCTAATGTTATTAGAATAATTACTTTTACAGATATTGTTATTATTATTGATAATGTTATTGATATTATTATTGTTATTGTTTTTAAAATTATTAACGTTATTAATATAGTTATTATTATTGTTATTGTTATTGTTATTATTATTATTATTGCTATTATCGTTATTATGACTATTGTCATTAATATTATTATTGTTATTGTAATTGTTATTATTATTATTTTTGTTATTGTTATTATTATTATTTTTCTTATTTTTATTCTTATTATTACTATAATTGTTATCATTATTATTATTGCTATTTTTTCTATTCTTGCTATTTTTATTGTTATTGTTATTGTTATTGTTAATATTATTGAAATTTTTAAAATTATTATTATTGTTATTGTTACAATTGTTGTTATTATTATTATTATTATTGTTATTGTTATTATTACTTTTATTGTTATTATTATTGTCATAGTTATTATTATTAATTATTGTTTCTATTATTAGTATTGGTATTGTTATTATTATTATTACAGATATTGTTATTCTTATTATTATTGTTATTGTAATTATTATAATTTTTGTTTTTGTTATTATTATTATTATCGTTATTGTTATTGTTATTATTCTCATTATTGTTATTGTTATTGCTATTATTATTATTATTGAGATTGTCATTAATATTATTATTGTTATTGTAATTGCTATTATTATTATTTGTGGTATTGTTATTATTATTATTATTCCTATTCTTATTATTACTATAGTTGTTATTATTATTATTATTGTTATTATTCTTACTATTGATATTGTTATGGTTATTATTACAGTTATTGTTATTCTTATTATTAATGTTATTGTAATTATTATAATTTTTGTTTTTGTTATTATTATTGTTATTGTTACTATTATTATTATTGTTATTTTTATTATTATTATTATTACTATTGTTATTACTATTATTATTGTTACAGCTAATATTTTTATTATTGTTTTTGTTATTATTATAGTTACTTTTATTATTTCTATGATAGTTATTGTTATTGTTATTGTTATTATTATTATTAATATTTTTATTATTTTTGTTATTATTATTGTTATTGTGTTAGATATTATTATTTTTTTTGTTATTGTCATTAATGTTATCATTATTATTGTTATAGTTATTATTATTATTTTTGTCATTGTTGTTATTATTATTATTGTTATTGTTATTATCAATATTATTGTACGTTATTGTCATTACTTTTTTTATGGTTTTTGTAATTATTATTTATACAGTTATTATTATTATTATTGTTATTGTTTTAATATTTGTTATTGTCATTATTATTTTTATTTAAATTATTATTATTATTGTAACACTTATTATTATTGTTATTATTATCATTATTATTATTGCTATTGTTATTGTTATTGTTAGTACTATTAATATTTGTAATTGTTATTATTAATGATATTGTTATTATTATAATTATTGTCATTGTTATTACTATTATTATTGTTATTATCATTATTATTGCTATTGTCATTAATATTATTATTATTATTGTATTTATTATTACTTATATTTTTCTAATTGCTATTTTTATTATTATTCATATTTATGTTACTACTATTATTGTTATAGATATTATTATTGTTATAGATATTGATATTATTATTATTATTGTTATTGTCATTATTATTGTTATTTTTATTGTCATTATTTTTATTATTGTTATAGATATTGATATTATTATTATTATTGTTATTGTTACTATTATTGTTATTTATATTGTCAATATAATTATTATTGTTCTTGTTTTTATTATTATTATTGTTATTCTCATTGATACTAATATTATTATTGTTATTGTTATTATTAATATTATTGTGTTTATTATTATTATTGTTATTGTTATTATTATTATTATTATTATAGCTAATGTTATAGATATTGTTATTAATAATGTTACTGTTATTATTATTATTTTTGTTCTTGTTATTATTATTAATATTGTTGTTATTATTACTATTGTTTTTGTTATTTTTATTATTACTGTTATTGATATTATTATAATTGTTACTGTTTTTAACAGTTGCTTTTGTTTTTATTACTGTTATTGTTATTATTATTATTATTGTTATTCTTATTATAAATATTATTATTGCTGTTATTGTTATTGTAATTAATACTATTATTATTATAGTTATTGTAATTATTATTATTGTTAACATTATTAATATTGTTATTGTTCTTAATATTATTATAACTGTTGTTATTATTATTATCATTGTTATAGTTATTTTAATTACTATTATTATTGTTATTATTTTAATTATTGTTATTTTTATTGTAATCATTATTGCTATTGTTATTATCATTATTACTCTTATTGATATTATTATTATTATTATAGTTATTATCAATGATATTATTCTTATTATTGCTTTTGTCATTGATATTATTCTTGTTAGTATTATTATTGTTATTGTTACTGTCATTATTATAATTATTGTCATTGTTATTGTTATTACTATTATTGTTATTGTTATTATTATTAGTATTGTTATTTTTATTATTATTAATATTAAATCTATTGTTTTTATTATTATTATGGTTATAGTTATTATTTTTTTGGATTGTTATTATTGCTACTATTGCTATTGTTATTATTATTTTTATAGATATTATCATTATTGTTTTTATTTTTACTATTATTATTATTGTTATTGTTATTACTATTATTATTCTTATGTATATTATTACTGTTATTGTTATTATTATTATTATTGTTATTGTTATTGTTATTATTATTGTTTTTTTATTATTACTGTTATTGTAATTATTATTATTATTTTTCTGTTTTTATTATTATTATTGTTATTGTTACTATTATTATTATTATTGTTATTTTTGTTATTGTTATCATTATTATTATTCTTATTCTTCTTATCACTAAAACTGTTATTGTTATTAATATTGTTATTACTATTGTTATTATTATTATTATTATTATTATTATTATTATTATTATTATTGTTTTTCTTTTTATTATTGTTATTGTTATTATTATTAAAGTTGTTACTGTTATTATTATTATTATTATTATTGGTATTCTTATTATTATTGTTATTGTTATTATTATTAAAGTTGTTACTGGTATTATTATTACTATTATTATTGATATTATTATTGTTATTGTTATTATTGTTAGTTATTGTTATTATTAACATTATTGATATTGTTATGATTATTACTAATATTATTCCTATTTTTGTTATTATTGTTATTGTAATTATCATAATTTTTGTTATTGTTATTCTTATTGATATAGTTATAGTTATTATCATTATTGGTATTATTGTTATTATTGTTTCTGTTATTGTTATTATTACTACTTTTTTTATTGTTATTATTATTAATATTATTATTATTATAATTTTATGTTATTGTTATTATTATTATTGTTCTCATTGATATTACTACTATTATTGTTATTGTTGTTATTATTGTTATAGTTATTGTTGTTATTATTATTATTGTTATTGTTATTACAATTATTTTTCATATCGATATTACTACTATTATTGCTATAGTTATTATTGTTATACTTATTCTTGTTATTATAACTATTGTTATTATTATTACTATTGTTTTTATTACTTTGATAGTTGTTGTTATTATTATTATTATTATTGTTATTGTGATTGATATTGTTATTAATATTATAATTTTTACTGTTATTATTATTATTATTGATATTATAATTAATATTGTTATTGTTATTATTATTATTGTTATTTGCATAGTTATTATTACTGTTATTGATATTATTATTATTATTGTTATTGTTTTTAATATTTTCTATTGTTATTATTATTGTTAATATTATTATTATTATTATTATTGTTATTGTTTTTATTATTATTATTGTTATTGTTATTGTCATTATTATTATTATTGTTATTGTTTCTTTTGTTATTGTTATTGTTATTGTTATTTTTATTGGTATTGTTATTCTTATTATTAATATTTTTGTTATTATTATTATTATTATTGTTTTCATCATTATTATTGCTATTGACATTTATATTATTATTATTATTATTGTTGTTGTTATTGTTATTATTATTGTTATATTTATTTTTATTATTATTATTATTGTTATTGTTATTATTATTGTTTTTATTATTGATATTGTCATTGTTATTATAATTGTTTTTGTTATTATTATTTTTATTGGTATTATTAATATTATTTTTATTGCTATTATTATTATTTATGTTATTTTTATTATTATTATTATTGTTATTATTATTATTATTGTTATTGTTATTATTACTGTTATTGTTGTTATTACTATTATTTTTAGTGTTATTTTTAATGTTATTATTATTATTATTATTATTATTATTATTATTATTATTATTATTGTAATTATTACTGTTATTGTTATCTTTAATATTATTGTTATTCTTATTATTATTATTATTGATATTGTTATTATCATTATGGGTATTGTTATTGTCATTGTTATTGTTATTATTATTATTATTATTGTTATTATTGTTTAAACAGTCTTTATTTAACATTGTTTAAACAGTGTACGCGGGCTAGTTTAAAGAAATATTTAAACTACGCGTTCGGAGACGGCCGGGCGCTCTGGAAGAAGAATTTTGAACGCATAGATAAACAAAACACAAAACGAAAACTAAACGCACAAAACGAAATAGTCAATAAACAACAAAACAACCCAGAACAATCTGGAAATAACATTGCTACTCAAGGCGACAAAAACGTAGGCTCTCAGCTTGCGAAGGGGACACCATAAAAGAAAGAGAGAGAGAAACTCGCGCAAGCGAAATTACTCCTTTCCAAAATGAAGCTGGCTATTACTAGACAGCCAAACGTAAACAAGGAAATTAAGGAAGGGATCCCAGAACTGGAAAACATCATAGACAGTCTCGAGTTCATGTACAAATCTCGAGAAAAGGGCAATAAGTGATCGAGGATCCTCACCCGAGTTTCACAGAGACTTCGGGCAAATTCTACGACTGAGGCTAGCGCAGTTAACAGAGAAGCCTCAAGCCCACCGCAGTTGTCTGAAGAAAGCCTCAAAAGACCGAGGCAAGAGGAGACTACGACCGAATCCACCAAGTGGATGGAGGGAGTGGATGGGGGAGGGGACCAGGCCGAACTCCAGAGGAAGTCGTATCATGGAGGTGGCGTCGAGGTTGAAGCTATCAGTACTCAACACAGGTTCGACGTCAACCATCCGCAGGCCTGGCTATAGAGAGACGATCCCGGATGTCTCTCTAGCTAACGAACACCTCGTGGAAAGTGTCGCAGGATGGCAGATAATCGAGGATTATACCGGCAACGATCATCAGTACATCCTATTCGATGTACATGATAGATGGCCAGCCGTGACAAGAGTAAAGCGACACCCCTTTTGGACCATTGCAAGAATGGATCGAGAGAGGCTGTCTTCGGTCATAGAGGAAGGATGGAGATCCCAACAAAGTACTTCCGCGAGTCTATCGCCAACTGCATAAACCAGGTTGATTAGCGCAGCAACCATGCAGAGCATCCAAAAGGCTTGCGCTATAGCGGTGCCAAAGAATGGCACGAAACGGCAGAGGCGTCCTGTATACTGGTGGACGAACGAGATCGCAGATCTTCGTAAGAAGTGCTTATGGCTAAGCCGTTTAGCACAATGAGAGAAGAGAAGCGACCACGACGCTGCTCCTTCTGCCGCAGACTTTCTAGTGGCCAAGAAAGCTCTGAAGAGGACCATCAAGTCCAGTTAACGACGGTGCTGGAAAGAGCTGTGCCTGGATGTCGACCAGAATTCGTGGGGATAAGGGTACCACATCGTCACTCGCAAGATAGGGACTAACACGCAAGAGACCCCTCAGGACGCGAGGACGTTGTATCACATCGTGCATACTCTATTCCCCTCACAGCCGAAGAGAGAGATCAGCTTGGATGCGTCCAGCATAATCGAGGTACCGCAATTCACGAAAGAAGAGCTACTCAGGGTCGCATCTTCTATGCGGAAAAAGAAAACTCCAGGTCCAGACGGACTTCCAGCAGATATAATCAAAGTCGTCGCGCAAAGTCACCCTGAACTCTAGCTGAACATGTATAACACGTGCCTTAGGGGGGGCATCTTCCCCGCACCATGGAAGAAAGCGAGGCTTGTGCTCATTAGCATGGGTAAGGGTCCAGTAGGGGCAGCTTCATCATACAGGCCTATTTGTATGCTCGATAAGGTTGGAAAACTCCTGGAGTAGCTGTTAAGGCCATGGCTGCACGCAGCCGTGAAGGCAGCGGTGGAACTTGCCGCCCGCCGGTACGGATTTCGATCCGGCCTCTCCACCATCCACGCAGTCCAGGAGGTTGACACGGCCGCTAAAATGATGGAGCGAGGCAATCATCGAACTCGACCTTTGTGTCCGCTGGCCACCTTAGACGTGAGAAAGGCCTTCAATTCCGTCAGGTGAGACCTGGCAAGGGAAGCGCTCAAACGTAATTTCGGCGTTCCGAAGTACCTACTCCGAATTATTGACGATTATCTGAACGAGCGCTTCGTAGTATACAACACGAGTGATGGTCTAAGAAGATTGGAATTGACATCGGGGGCAGCCCAGGGCACCATACTGGGGCCGGATATTTGGAATATATTCTACGACGGTATCTTTCGTATGTCAGCCCCAGAAGGTACTTTCTTGGTTGGGTACGCAGATGACATTGCAATTGTCATATCCGCAAGAGACACGGAGCGGGCACAGTTGCCGTTCAACCAGGTCTTGCGGAGAGTTACCTCTTGGATGGAAGATCACAGGCTATCTCTAGCTGCCCAGAAGACAGAGGTCGGGCTAATTACGACGGAGCGTATCAACAACTTGTGCAGCTTCATTGTAGGAGACTCGACGGTCCAGACTAAGTCGGCTGTCAAATATCTCGGGGTTATGCTTAACAACATGCTTAACTATGAAGAGCATATTAACAGGGCAGCCGACAAGGTGGCGAAAGTAGTAGCCTCACTGGGCATGCTCATGACCAATGTCAATGGTCCCCAACCTTGCATGAGGAGACTGCTGATGCGTGACGCCGAACCAGTGATGCTGTACGGTGCGGAAGTATGGGCCGACGCGCTGCGGAAACAGAAATACCGCATGCGCATAGCCGTGGTACAGAGGAGGGGCGCCGTCCGAATCGCGTGCTCTTACCGCACGGTCTCAGAGCCGGCAGTGCTAGTTGTCGCCGGGGTAATCCTGATCGATTTATTAGCCCAGGAGAGGAAATTCGTCCATCAGCAAAGATGTGTTCTGGGAAAGGAAGAAGCATCAAAGCTCGCCAAGTCTACCAGCATCGGGACTTGGCAAAACAGATGGGAACAGGAGCATCGGGGCAGATGGACGGCCCGACTCATCAGTCGGCTAGACAGCTGGCTAAATAGAGAGGTTGTGGTGGTCGACTTCTACCTCACTGAATTTTTGACAGGGTGTGGTCAGTTCTACTCCTACCTCGCAAAAATGAGGATGTTAGCTGACGGCAGCTGCCCCTTTGGCGACCCGACCGTCGACGACGCCCACAACACATTCTTCAAATTTGTTATGTGGAGCTTTGAACGACTCGACTTGGAGCAAGACCTCGGAAAAATCTCGCCAGACAACATTGTCGAGAAAATGCTCCGAGGTCAGGAGGAGTGGAACAAGATGGCCCGGTATTTCAGGACCACTTTGCGCAGAAAAAAGATGGAGATGGGTGGCGCATAGACCTGCCCCAAACGTTGCTCCAAGCTCCAGCCCCGTTGAGCCGAAGGGAGAGTCCCGTAATGGGACCTGATGCAGTGACGCCATCACGAAGTAATGCCTCATGGCGATGCCGGAATGATTTCACTATGCCACTATGGACATGAGTTTAGTCGGTAGTGCCTATAACAAAGGAGAGTACGACATTCCAGGGACCTCAATGGGGGATCAAATTAGTGATGGGATTCTCTGGCGGGCGGGGTCCGTGGGTTAGGGACAGTAATTGTGAGGGCGTAAAGACAGGCATTTTCAGACCATCAAAAAAAAAATTATTAAAATTATTGTTATTGTTATTATTTTAGTATTGTTATTGTTTTTATTATTATTATTCTTATTGTTATTTTTATTATTATTATTATTGTTATTAATATTACTAGTTTCATTGTTATTATCACTATGATTGATAATGTTATTATTATTATTGTTATTATTATTGTTGTTATTGTTATTGTAATTATTATTATTTTTTTTATTGTTATTATTATTGTTATTATTATTATTATTAATATTCTTATTGTTATTGTTATTGTTATTATAATTGTTATTGTTATTATTGTTATTATAGTGATTGTTATTATTATTATTATTGTTATTATTATTATTATTGTTATTATTATTGTTGTTATTATTATTATTTCTGTTGCAGTTATTATTATTATTATTGTTATTGTTATTGTTATTATTATTATTTCTGTTGCAGTTATTATTATTATTATTGTTATTGTTATTATTATTATTATTATCATTATCATTATTGTTATTGTTATTGTTATTGTTATTATTATTATTTTTTTAATTGTTATTATTATTATTATGGTTATTATTATTATTATTATTATTGTTATTGTTATTCTTATTGTTATTCCTATTATTTTTATGTTTGTTATTGTTATTGTTGTTATTATTGCTAGTGTTATTATTATTATAATTGATATTGTTACTATTATTAATATTGTTATTGTTATTATTAATATTATTGTTATTGATATTATAATTTCTATTGTTATTGTTATTATTATTACTATTATTATTGTTACTGTTATTGATATTGTTATTATTATTGTTATTGTTATTATTATTATTTTTGTTATTGTAATTATAATTAATATTGTTATTGTTATTATTATTTGTGTTAATGTCAATGTAATTATTACTGTTATTGATATTATTATTAATATTGTTATTATTATTAATATTTATTGTTGTTATTATCTTTGATATTGTTATTATTATTATTATTATTGCTATTGTTATTATTATTATTATTGTTATTTACATTATTATTGCTATTGTCATTATTATTATTATTGCTATTGTCATTGTTATTATTGTTATTATTGCTATTGTTTTTATTAATGTTATTGTTATTATTATTATTATTATTGTTATTGCTGTTATTATTGTTATTATTATTATTATTATTACTGTTATTGTTATTATTATTGTTATTGTTAATATTATTATTTTTGTTTTTCTTATTAATATTATTATTGTTATTATTATTATTATTGTTTTTGTTATTATTATTATTATTGATATTATTGCTATCATTATTATTGTTATTATTACTATTATTATTGTTATTATTCTTATTAATGTTATTGTTGTTATAATTTTTAATGTTGTTACTATTATTATTGTTATTGTTCTTTTTATTGCTCTTACCGAACGGTCTTAGAGGCGGCAGTGCTAGTTGTCGCCGGTGTAATCCCGATCTATCTATTAGCCCAGGAGAGAAAATTCGTCCACTAGCAAACGTGTGTCATGGGAAAGGAGAAGGCATCAAGGCTTCCCAGGTCTATCAGCATCATGGCCTGGCAAAGTAGATGTGAGCAGGAACGTAGGGGCAGATGGACTGCTCGACTCATCAGTCAACTAGACAACTGGTTAAATCGGTAGGCGGGAGAAGTCGATTTCTACCTCACACAATTCCTCACAGGGCATGACCTGTTCCGCTCCTACCTGGCTAGAATGATTAAGGTAGCAGACGCCAACTGCCCCTATGGGGACACGATCAACGACGACGCCCACCACACGTTTTTTTCATGTACTCGGTGGACCGCAGAACGACTAGCCTTGGAACAAGACCTCGGAGTCATCTCGCCGGACAACGTCGTCGAGAAAATGCTACGTGGGCAGAAGGAGTGGAACAAGGCGGCCTGGTCCGTTAGGTCAATCTTAAGCAAGAAGAAGAAGAACATGGGTGGACTATAGAAGAGCCACCAAACGTTGCTCTTCATTCCTGCCACGTAGAGCCGATGATGGAGCCCAGTTAAGGGACAGTAAGCAGTGGCGCCATCTTAAAGTAATGTCACATGGCGGCGCCGGGATGGTTTTACTATGCCACTATGATGGATATGAGTTTAGTCGGTAGTGCCTATTCCGACGGTGAGCGCGACACTCCGGGGACTTTAAGAGGGACACAAATGGTGAAGGGTTCCTCTGGCGAGCAGGGTCCCTGAGTTAGTAAGTAAAGTTTGGCATTCTCAGACCATCAAAAAAAAAAACAAAAAGAAAAATTGTTCTTTTTATTATTATTGTTACTGTTATTATTATTGTTATTATTATTAATGTTATTGTAATTTTTATTGTTATTGTTATTAATATTATTGTTGTTATTCTTCCTATTATCACTATTGATATTGTTATTATTATTATTATTGGTAGTAACATTATTATTATTATTGTTATTGTCATAGTTATTGTTATTCTTATTATTATTATTGTTATTGTCATTTTTATTGTTATTTTTATTATTATTAGTAGTATTATTGTTATTACTATTGTTATTATTATTGTTATTGTTATTACTACTGTTATTGATAGATTTATTATTATTATTATTATTACTATTATTGTTATTGTTATTATTATTATTATTGTTATTATTAATGTCAATAATATTGTAATTGTTATTGTTATTATTAATGATTCTATTATTATTACTATTATTGTTATTTTTATTATTATTATTATTATTGTTATTATTATAATTATTATTATTGTTATTGTTATTATTACTATTATTGTTATCGTTATTATTATTGATATTATTATTATTATTACTAGTGTTACTGTTTTTATTATTGTCGTTGTTATTATTATTGTTATTGTTATTATTATTATTTTTGTTTGTGTTATTATTGCTGTTGTTATACTTATTATTACTATTGTTGTAATTAATACTATTATTAATATTGTTATTATTATTATCATTATTATTGAGATTGTTCTTATTATCATTGTTAATATTATTGTTATTATTATTGTTATTAATAATATTATTATTATTGTTATTGTTAAGGTTATTGTAATAGTACTATTATTACTGTATTTGTTATTATAATTAATATTTTTTATTATTATTATTATTATTGCTATAATTATTGTTACTGATACTTTTATTATTATTATTATTGTTATTAATATCTATATAATTATTGTTATTGTTAATGTTATTATCATTATTATTATTATTATTATTATAGTTTCTTATTATTAGTATTATTTTTTTTGTCATTATTTTTGTTATTGTTATTATTATTATTATAGTTGTTATTATTTTTGTTATAGTTATAACTATTAATATTATTTTTGTTTCTGTAATTAATTTAATCATTACTATTGTTCATGATATTATTATTGCTATTGCCATTAATATTATTATTTATATTGTTATTATTTTTATTGTTATTTTTGTTATTGTGTTTATGATTATTGTTCATATTGGTAATACTACTATTACTGTTATAGTTATTATTATAGTGATTGTAATTGTTATTATTATTATTTTTATTGATTTTGTTATTGCTATTGTTATTGTTATTATTTTTATTATTGTCATTGTTATTATTATTGTTATTGTTTTTGCTATTATTATTATTATTGTTATTGTTATTATTACTATTATTGTTATAATTATTATTATTTTTAATGTCATTATTATTGTTGTTATTGTTATTTTTATTATTATTAGTATTCTTATTCGTATTATTACTATAAGTGTTATTGTTATTATTATAGTTTTTATTAATATTATTGTAACCTTTTTTATTGTTATTGCTATTATTAGCGTTATTGTTATTGTTATTATTATTGTAATTATTACCAATATTATTGTTTTTATTAATATTATTACTATTATTATCATTATTATTATTATTATTATTATTATTATTATTATTATTATTATTATTATTATTATTATTATTATTATTGTAATTTTTATTGTTATTATTGCTTTTAATATTATTATTAATATTATTGTAATTTTTATTATTATTATTACTGTTATTGTTATTATTTGTTTTTGTTATTACTACGTTTTCTTGACTTGTTATTGTTATTATTATGTTTATTGCTATTATTATTATAAACAATAATAATAATAATAGTAACAATAGCAATGACAATAATAATAACAGAAATAGTAGCAGTAACATTATTATTAACAATAGTAATAATTACAATTATAACAATGACAGTAATAACAATAGCAATAACAATAATAATAACAATAACAGCAACAATAATAATAATATTAACAATAATTATAATAATAACAATTACATTAATAATTATAACATTAATAGAAATATTAATAATAAATTCAAAAGAAATGTTATTAATAATAACAATAACAATTATAATAACAATAACAATAACGCTAATAATAGCAATAAAAATAATAATAAAAAAAATTACAATAATAGCAATAACATCAACAATAGCAATAACAATAATAATAACACTAATAATAATATTAATTTTAAAAATAACAATAATAAAAATATAACAGTAATAATAATAATAATAATAAGAATAATAATATTAATAAATATAACAATAACAACAATAATAATGACAATAAAAATAATATTAATTATAACAATAATAGTAATAATAACAATAACAGTAATAATAATAATAACAAAAAAAATAACAATAACAATAACAATAACTATATCAATAATAATAACAATGGAAATAACAATCAAATAATAATAATAATAATAATAATAATAATAACAACAATAATAATAATAACAATAAAAATAAAAATATAAATAACAATAATAATAATAACAATAAATATAATAGTAACAATAAGAATTATAATAATAATAACAATAATCATAGTAATAACAAAACCAATAATAATAATCAAAATAATAATAACAATAACAATAATAATAATTGTATTAATGACAATAACAGTAATAATAATAATAATGATATTAATAATATTAACACTAACAATAATAATAATAATGACAATATCAAAAATAATAATAATAACAATGACAATAATAATAATGATAACAGTAACAATTGAAATAATAATTACAATTACAATAATAATATTAATAACAATAACAATAATATTAATAATAACAATAGTAATAATAGTAACAGTAACAATAACAATAATAATAATAATAACAATAATAATAGTAATAACAATAACAATAAAAGTAACAATAGCAATAATAGTAATAATAATAATAACAATAACAATAATAATAATATTAATAGTAATAATAATGACATTAACAATAATAATAATAATAGCAATAATAACAATAAAAATAATAATAACTGTAATAATAATGATAATAATATTAATAATATTAACACTAACAATAATAATATTAATAACAATGACAATAATAATAATAATAACATAACAATTGAAATAATAATTACAATTACAATAATAATATTAATAACAATAACAATAATAATAACAACAACAATTATAATAATAATAACAATAACAATAAGAATAAAAAAAATAACAATAATAATAATAATAATAAGAGAAATAACACTAACAGTTATAGTAATAAGAAGAATAAGAACACTAATAATAATAAAAATATCTTCAATAATAATAATAACAATAACAATATCAATAATAATAATAATAACAATAATAATAATAATAATAATAATAATACAAATAATAGTAATAATAAAAATAACAGTAATAATAATAGTAATAATAACAATAATAATAATAATAATAATAATAACAATAACAACAATAATAATGACAATAAAAATAATAATAAAAATAACAATAATAATAATAATAACAATAACAGTAATAATAATAATAACAATAACAATAACAATTACAATAAAATAACAATAACAATAATAATAAGAAAACAATAACAAGAGTAACAATAATAATAACCATAACAGTTACATTAATAAAAAGAATATGAATAATAATAATAACAGTAACAAAAATAAGAATACTAACAATATCAGTAATAATGACAATAACAATAATATTAATAATAACAATAACGAAAATAATAGTAATTACAATAACAATAAGAATAACAATAACAATAATAATAACAACACAATAATAACAAAAATTACAATATAAATAACAGAAATAATATCAATAACAATAATAATTTTAATAACATTAGCTATAATCATAATAATAAGAATAACACTAGTAATTATAATAACAATGACAATTGTAATAATAATAACAATAACTTTAATAAGAAAAATAATAAAGCAATAACAACATTAATAAAAATAACAATAATAATTAAAATATCATTAACAATAATAATAATAACAATAAAAATAATAATAATAGGAATAAAAATAACAATAACAATAAAAATAATAATAACATTAACAATAATGATAATAATAATAACAATAACAACAATATAAATAATAACAATATCAATAATATTAATAATAACAATAACAATAATAGTAATAACAATAATAATATTAATAACAAAAATAATAATGGCATTAACAAATATATTAATAATAGTTTTTTTCTTATGGTCTGAGAATGTCAAACTATACGCATTAACCCAGGGACGCTGCCCGCCGGAGGGACCCTTCACCATTTGGGTCCCCCTTAAAGCCCTGGAGTGTCGGGCTCAACGTTGGAATAGACACTACCGTCTAAACTCATATCCATCCTAGTGGCATAGTAAAACCATCCCGGCGCCGACATGTAGCACTACTTCAGGATGGCGCCACTGCTTCTTGTCCCTTAACTGGACTACGTCTTCGGCTCTACGTGGTGGAATCAGGAGCAATGTAGGTGGCTCCTCTATAGGCCACCCATCTCCTTCTTCTACTTTCTTAAGATTGACCTGAAGTACCAGGCCACCTTGTTCCACTCCTTCTGCCCACGCAGCATTTTCTCGATGACGTTGTCCGGCGAGATGTCTCCGAGGTCTTGCTCCAAGGCTAGTCATTCGCCGATACACCAAGTACATAAAAAAAACATGTTGTGAGCATCGTCGATGATCGAGTCTCCATAGCGGCAGTTGGCGTCTGCTACCTTCCTCATTCTAGCATGGTAGGAGCAGAACAGACCATACCCTGTCAGGGATTGGGTGAAGTAGTAATCGACTTCTCCCGCCTCCCGATTTATGCAGTTGTCTAGCTGACTGATGAGTCGAGCAGTCCATCTGCCCCTACTTTCCTGCTCCCATCTACTTCGCTAGGCCTTGATGCTGATAGACCTGGCGAGCCTTGATGCCTTCTCCATTCCCAGGACACACCTTTGCTGATGGACGAATTTCCTCTCCTGGGCTAATAGATCGATCGGGATTACCCCGGCGACAACAAGCACTGCCGGCTCTGAGACCGTGCGGTAAGAGCACGCGTTTCGGAGGGCGCCCTTCCTCTGTACCGCGGCTATGCACTTGCGGTATTTCTGTTTTCGCAACGCCTCGGTCCATACTTCCGCACCGTACAGCATCACTGCTTCGGCGGCACGCATCAGATGTCTCATCATGCACGGCCGGGGACTGTTGACATTGGACATGAATATGCCCAATGAGGCTACTACTTTTGCCGCCTTGTCGGATGCCCTGAGTATGTGCTCGCCATAATTAAGGTTTTTGTCGAGCATTATACCCAGATATTTGACAGCCGACTTAGCCTGGACCGCCGAGTCTCCTACAATGAAGCTGCACAAGTTGTTGATACGCTCCGTCGTAATTAGCCCGACCTCTGTCTTCTGGGCAGCTAGAGATAGCCTGTGATCTTCCATCCAGAAGGTAACTCTCCGCAAGACCTGGTTGAACGGCAACTGTGCCCGCTCCGTGTCTCTTGCGGATATGACAACTGCAAGGTCATCTGCGTACCCAACCAAGAAAGTGCCTTTAGAGACTGCCATACGTAGGTTACCATCGTAGAATAAATTCCAGATATCCGGTCCCAGTATGGAGCCCTGGGCTGGCTCCGATGTTAACTCCAAGCTTCTTGGACCATCGCCAGTACTGTATACTAGGAAGCGCTCGATCAGATAGTCCCCGAGTATTCGGAATATGTACCCCGGGACGATGAAATTACGTTCAAGCGCTTCCATTGCCAAGTCCCACCTGACGGAGTTGAAGGCATTTCTCACGTCTAAGGTGGCCAGCAAACACAAAGGGCGAGTTAGATGTTTCACTCGCTCCGTTATTTTAGCGGCCGCGTCGACCTCCTCGTCTGCCTGGATGGTGGAAAGGCCGGATCGGAATACATGCTGGTGGGCAGCAAGATCCCCGCTGCCGTTGAGGCTGCGCGCAGCCGTGACCTAAGCAGCTTCTCCAGAAGCTTGCCAGCTGTATCGAGCATACAAATAGGCCAGTATGACGAAGCGGCATCTGCTGGACCCTTGCCCTTGCTTATCAGCACCAGTCTGGCTTTCTTTCACTGGACGGGGAAGATGCCCTACCTGAGACACATGTTGTACATGTTTAGCACGAGCTTGGGTTGACTCTGCGCGATTACTTGCATTACTTTCGCTGGAAGGCCGTCTGGACCTGGAGCTATCTTGTTCCGCATAGAAGATCCTTCGCTGTAAATTGCGGCCCTTCAGGACTACCAGGCGTCGCCGTGCAAATCTCTCTCTTCGGATGTGAGGGGAATAGGGAATGAAAAATGTTTTCCAAAGTCCTTGCGTCCTGAGGGATTCCTTGCGTGTTAGTCGCCTGTTTGCCAGTGACGATCTGATACCCCAATCCCCACGGATTCTGGTTAACATGCAGGCACAGCTCCTTCCAGCACTGGCCTTGATGGTCCACTTCAAATCTTTTTTGGCCGCTTGATACTCTGTGGGCAAGGCAGCAGCGTCGCGATCGCGTCTCCTCGCTCGTTGTGCTAAACGGCGAAGTCTTATGCACTTCTTGCGAAGATCTGCGATCTCGTTCGTCCACCAGTATGCAGGACGCCTGTGCCGTTTCGTGCACTTCTTGGGCACCGCTATGGCGCAAGCCTTTTGGATGAACTGCATAGTTGCTGCAGTAATCATCCTGGCTTGTGTAATTGGCCATATACTCGAGGAGGCAATTTGAAGGGATCTCCAACCTTCATCTATGACTGAAGACAGCTTCTCTCGATCCATTCTTGCAATGTTCCACCGGAGGGGTCGCTCTGCACTTATAGCGGCTGGCCTCCTATCGTGTACATCGAATAGGATATACTGATGATCGCTCCCGATATAATCCTCGATCACCAGCCAGCCTGCGACTATTGCCAAAAGATGTTCGTTGGCTAGAGATACGTCCGGGATCGTCTCTCTGTAGCCAAGCCTGCGGAAGGTCGACGTCGAACCTGTGTTGAGTACTGATAGCTCCAGTCTCGACGCCACCTCCATGATTCGTCTTCCTCTGGAGTCCGGCCTGGCCTCCCCATATTCGTGAGCTTTGGCATTGAGGTCTCCAGCCACAATGAGATCCCCTTGCATTTCCCGCAACGCGTCTTCCAGATCGTCCAGTTTGGTCTGGAAGTCGTCTATCCGGTCGATCGGGGTGAGATATACGTTGACATATGTCGTCAAGTTATGTCTCACCCATACGTAACCGCGTCCGGATCCTTGATCCGACACATGTATCTGTCGGGGATCTGAGATCCATATAGCCGCGGTGCCCAATTCGACTGCGTACTATCCTACTCCTGCTCTCTCTTGGTACTGCTCGCTGTCTAGAACAATATCAGCTGTTTTCTCAGAGCAGAACTGGGTCAGTACGTGGTGCGCCGTCTTACTCCTATTGAGGTTACTCTGAAGTACTCTCATCCTTTTTTCCTCTTGTTGGCTGTTTCAAGGGCAACCTGAAAAGCCGTGCAGGTTCTTAATCCCGACATGGGCTTCTTAATTCAACAATGCAATTTGAGCACAAGAAGCAAGTAGGCTCGCTGACCTTGCAATCTTTGATCTTGTGCCCCGTGCCGCCGCAGAAATAGCAAAACTTACTGCAATCAGGACCCTTGCACGAGGCACTATAGTAACCATAGTCGTGACAGCGGAAGCATCGCCTCACTTCGACCCTTCGCCTGATCCTGCAGCTGATGGGAACGGCAGCACTCGGCCGGCCCTAAACAGTTCGAAGCTGCTTCCTTTTCTATTTTGACGTGTGGCAGGCGTTGTTGTCTTGCGTTGGGGTTCGTCATCATAATTTCGATTTTCCCCGCATAGGGTGTCAGGGTCCCCTATAGGGCCTCCTCGACTTCTACAATCGATGTGCAGCTGTCACAGTCACGTATCACCAGCGTAGCTCTAAGGACCAGTTCCGTGATGCTGTTCGTATCAATAAAAATAACAAAATTAATAACAATAATGATATTAATAACGATAACTATAACAATAATAATACAGATAATAATAGTAATAATAGTATCAATAACTCTAAAAATAATAATAATAAACATAATAGTAACAATAATAATAACAACAATATTTATAAAAATAGTAAAAACAACATTAATAATAACAATAATAATAATTATAATAATAATAATAATAATAATAATAATAATAATAATAATAATAATAATAATAATAATAATAATAATAATAATAATAATAATAATAATAATAATAATAATAATAATAGTAATAATGATTATAATAATAATAATGATAATAATATTAATAATAATAGTAATAATGATAATAATAATAATAGTAAAAATGATTATGATAATAAAAATGATAATAATAATAATAATAGTAAAAATGATTATGGCAATAATAATGATAATAATAATAATAACAATAATAACAATAACAATAATAATAATAATAATAATAATAATAATAATAATAATAATAACAATAATAATAACAATAATAATCATAACAATAATAATAATAATAATAAGAAGAACAATAAATATAATAACAATAATAATAACAATAATAAAAATAACTATAATAACAATATTAATAATAATAATAAACATAACAATAGTAATATCAGTAATAATAACAACAATAATTACAATTATAATAACATTAAGAGTAATAACAACAATAATAACAATAATAATTATAGCAACAATAATAACAATAATAATAACAATAATAATAATAACAATAATAATAACAATAATAATAACAATAATAAACATAACAATAATAATAACAGTAGTAATAACAACAATAATAACAATAGTAATAACAATAATAATAATAACAATAATAATAACTAATAATAACAACAATAATAACAATAATAATAATAACATTAATTATTACAATAATAATAAAAACAATAATAATAGCAATATTAATAATAATAATAATAATAAAAATAATAATAACAATATTAATAATAACAATAATAATATCAATAATAATAACAATAATAATAATTCCAATAATAATAACAGTAATATTAATAGCAATAATGATAACAATTATAATAACAGTAATAATAACAATAATAATAACAACACTAGTAACAATAATGATAATAACAATAACAATAACAGGAATAATGATAACAATTATAGTAACAGTAACAATAACAATAATATTAACAACACTATTAACAATAATAATAATAACAATAACAATAACAGTAATAATAATAACAATAATGATAACAATAATAATAACTATAATAAAAATAATAATAACAATAATAATGATAACAATAATAATAGCAATATTAATAATAACAATAATAACAATAAAAATAATAACAATAATTATAATAAAAGAAATAATAATAACAATAATAATAACATTAATAATAGCAATAATAATAACAAAAATAATTACAATTCATGAAAACAATAATAATAATAATAATAATAACAATA
>NC_140831.1:3962500-4002500 GCF_050613455.1 Vespa mandarinia
AGTTGATATACGCGTGTCGTCGAAAAACGAAAAATTGAAATCTCGTCCAACTTCATGGGATTTATATACTATCGACGCAGAAAGAAGAATTTACCAAGAATATAACATTTTTTCTATGTGTAAATAGGCGTTATAACATGAAAATTATCGGAAAATTTAATCGACACATTCGAATTTCGCTATATGAAAAGATAAAATCGTGAAATCTTTGAAAATACTTTGCTACAGATTGAAAAATGTTTCCAATCGATTTACAACATTGAATTTCATATGATCAAACAACTATTTTATATTGGAATCGAATTTTCTATCATTGTTTCATAACGTATATTCGATTTTTCGCTCATATTCGCTTATCGGCGAAATGCGAAAAGTCGAAATCTCGTCCAATTTCATTGATTTTATGTTCTATCGACGCAGAATGAAGAATATAACAAGAATATAGCGTTTTTACTATGTGTAAATACGCGTTATAACGTAAATATTGTCGAAATTTTAATCGACACATGCGAATTTTGCTATATTAGAAGATAAAATCGCGAAATCTTTTTAAATACTTGTGCCACAGATTGAAAATTGATACCATTCTATTCAGATCATTGAATTTCAAGGATCAAACAAATATTTTATATTGAAATCGAAGTTTTTAACATTTTTTCATATCGTATATATGATTTATCGCTCATATACGCGAATCTTCGAGAAACGAAAATTTGAAAGCTCGTCCAATTTCGATGATTTTACATGCTATCGAAGCAGAATGAAAGATATGATAAGAATATAACGATTTTACTGTATATAAACACGCGTTGTGACATGAAAATGCTCGAAAAATGAAATCGATAAATGATAATTTCACTATATAAGAAAATAAAATCGTGAAATCTTTCTAAATATTTGTGCAACAGATTGAAAAATATATCAATCGATTCAGAACATAGCATTTCATCAGATCAAACAACTATTTTATATTGCAATTGAAGGTTTTGCCATTGTTTCCTACTGTATATACGGTTTTTCGCTCATATACGCGAATCGTCGAAATACGAAAAGTTGATATCACATTCTATTTCATTGATATTATATTCTATCGACGCAGAAGGAGAAATATAAGAAGAATATTTCATTTTTCTATGTGTAAATAGGCGTTATAACATGAAAATTATCGGAAAATTTAATCGACACATTCGAATTTCGCTATTTGAGAAAACTAAACTCGAAAAATCTCCGAAAATTCTTGTACCACAGTATGGGAAATGTTACCAATCGTTTCGCAATCCAGCAATTCAAAAGATCAAACCACTATTTTTATTGGAATCAAATTTTCAATACTGTTCCATGTCGTACAAGTGATTTTTCGTACATATACGCGTATAGTCGTAATACGAAAAGATGAAATCTACAGAAATTTCATTGATTTTGTATTCTTTCGAAGCAAAATAAAGATTTTAACAAGAATATAATGTTTGCTCTATGTGTAAATACTAGTTTTTACATTATTTTTTTATTATTTTATTACATTATATTTATTATTTACAAATTACAAATTTTCGATAAATGTAATCGACGCATGTGAATTCCGATGTATGATAAGATAAAAATCATAAAATTTTCAAAATACTTGTACCACAGTTTGAAAAATGTTACCAATCAATTGTATATAATATATATAAATACCGAACATTGTATATAATAATATCAGATAAATAATTTTATTGGAATCGAAGTATTTAACAGCGTTTCGTATCGTATATACGATTTTTCACTCATATACGCGTATCATCGAAATAGGAAATGTTGAAAACTTTATTAATTTCATTCATTTTATATACTATCCACGTATATTAAAAAATATAACAAGATAATAACTTTTTTAAAATCTTTAAATATACGTGTTTTACACGAAAATTGTCTAATAATGTAATCGAAAATGCGAATTTAGCTACAAGAATAATACAAATCGCAGAATATTACATTATATTTGTATCCCAATTTGGAAAATATTACCAAACAATTCAGCACACTTCATCTCCTAAGATCGAACTACTCTTTTCATTGAAATCGAGGTTTATAACATTTTTTCATTATAATATATGTAATATCTTACGAATACGCTTATCATCGAAACAGGAAATGTTGAAATATCTTTTAATTCCTTAGATATTATATTCTATCGAAGCGAAATAGAGAACATAAGAAGAAAATAACGTTTCGTCGAAGATTAAATACGAGTATTAACTGAAAAATCATTTTATAAAATAGGAGAAACAAGAGAATTTCCTCACTGAAATGAAAAATTTCAGAATTTACGAAAGCAACTTCACCGCAGTTTGGAGAATGTTATCAATCGATTCAGCGCTATGGATTTCTAGATTTCAAGTTACTATTTTAAATGATAAGTGGTGTTTAACATTTTTTCTTAATGTTATACTGTTTTGAATGCGACTACCCATATCCGCGTTATTTAAAAATTTGTACACACTTTCAATTTCTTAGATGAATTTATAACGAGGACGCAGAATAAAAAAAATAACTAGAATATAACGTTTTTAGAAAAATGAAATATATGATAAAAAAAACAATATCGATAATAATAATAACAATAATAATATTAAAAACAAAAAATAAAAGAAATAATAATAATAATTATAGTAACGACCAAAGAAACTATAATCAAAATAATCGTAATATAATTAATAATAATAACGTTATTAAAAAACATGATAGGTATAATCATTATAACATCTATAATGATAAGAATAACGATTAAATTAATATCGAAAGTAATGATATTAATAATAATAGAAAAGGTAAGAACGATATAACGATAATAACGAATTATAGTAATAACTATTCTAATAATAATATTAATAAACGATCAAAACAAAAATAGTGATTATAACGATTATAACAATAATAGCGATAATCACGACAATAACGGTAATAATAATGACAATAATAACGATATTAATGAAAATAACAATATTAACAATAATAACGGTTATATCGATAATAACTGTTATAACGATAAAAACGAAAACATCAATAATAATAATAATATTAACAGAAAAATCGAAAATGATAAAAACAGCGAATTTAACGATAATAACGTTGATAAAAATATAAATAAAAATCATAATAATGACAATAAAGGTCATAATAATAATAAAGATAATAAAGACAATAACGATAATAACGGTTATAACGATAAAAACTAAAATAACGATTACAAAAATAATTTCAATAATAATGACGATAATTACGATTATAACGAAAATAATAATATACACCATAACAACGAAAATAACGGTAATAGCAATTATAAGTATACAAACGAAAATAACGATAAAAGCGATAATGTCAATAATAATAATAATAATGATAATAATAATAATAATAATAATAATAATAATAATAATAATAATAATAATAATAATAATAATAATAATAATAATAGTAACAATATTAATAACAATAACTACTTCAATAGTAGTAACAACGATAGTAACGATAATGGCAATAATGACAGTAATAATATTAATAAGATAATAATATCAATATTAATAATAATAATGGTAGAAACTATAACAATAATTATAATGGTAATAATAATAATAATAATAATAATAACAATAATTATAATAATAATAATGAAGATAACAACTTTAATAACAGTTCTAAGGATAATAACGATATTCACGATAATAGCGATGACAACGATAATGACGGTAATAACAATTATAACAATAATTACGATAAAAACTATGAAAACGATGATAACACAATTAATAAAAACAATAATGATTATATAAATAATAATAAAAACAATAATTATGATAATAATAACGATTATAACGATAATAAACATAATAACGATATTAACGATAATAACGGTAATAATAATATTAATAAAAATAATAATAATAGCGATAATAATAAAGATATCGATATTACCATAAATAATAAAAATAATAGTAATAATAATAACTATAATTACTTTAGTGGCAAAAAAAGGATAATAACGATGACAACGATAATAAGGATAATAACGATGGTATCAATAATAACGATAATAAAGATAATATCGTTAATAATAATAATAACTATTATATCGATAATAAATGTAATGTCGATAATAACGATAATGGTGATGATAAGGAAAATAAGGTCAATAATGAGAATAATGACAATAATAATAATAATAACTGTGAAAACTATAATAATAATAATAATAGTAATAATAATAATAACTACGATAAGAACAATAATAATAGTAATAACAAAATAACCATAATAATCAACACAATAATATTGTAACAATAATAACGATTATAACGGTATTAACAATAATAAAGATAATTGCGATGAAAACTACAACAGTAATTGCAATAATAATAACGAATACAAAAAAATGAAAATAATATCGTTAATAATAGTAACATTAATAATAACGATAATAATGTTAAAAATAATAATTACGAAAATAACGATAAAGACGATAATAATGATAGTAACAATAAAAACAATAATAACGATAAACACGATAATAACAATAGTAATAATAAGATTAATGATAACAATAATAATAAAAAAACATATTATAACGATAATAACGATAATAACGATAATAAAAATTATAATATAATTAACAATAATAACAACGACAATATCAATAAAAATAATAATAATAACAATAATAATGATAGAAATATAATGAAGGTAATAAAAATAATAAACACAAAAATTATAATGACAATAATAACGGTAATAACGATAATAATAAAAATATTAATAATTATAATACCGATATAAAAGATAATAATAATAATAATAATAATAATAATAATAATATTAATAATAATAATAATAATAATAATAACGATAATAAAGGTAATATCGATATTAACGTTAATAACGATAATAATAACGATAACAATAATATCGATTACAAAATAAATAAGGATAATAATAACGAAAATAATAATAGTAATATTAATAATAATAATAATAACAATAAGAACGATAATAAAGATAATAAAAATAATAACGTAAATAATTATAAAAGGAATGATAATAAATATAAAAACGATAATAATAATATTAACGATAATAACGAAAATAATAATAATAACGATAATAAAGATAATCTCGATAATAATGACAACAATAAAAATAATTTTAATAATAACGATAATAGCAATGATAATAGTAATAAAGTTAATAACGATAATTACGGTAATAATAATATCAATAATATCGATAATAACTGTATTAACAATAACAACAATATTAACGTCAGTAACAACAATACTAAAAATAATAATAACTATAATAACGATAAAAACGATAATAAAGATAATAACAATAATACGAATAATGACGATAATAACGATAATAACGATTATTACCATAATAACAATTATAATGACGACGAAACTAATTATAACGATAATAAGAATATTAGCCATAATGATAACGCTAATAATAATAAAAATAATAATTATAATAACGATAATAAATATAAAAACGATAATATGGACAGTAACGATGATAAAAATATTAATAGTCATAATAATAACAATAATAAAGGTAATAATAATAATAACAATATTAACGATAATAACGATAATATACTATAATAACGGCAGTGGCGATAATAATAATAATAATAATAATAATAATAATAATAACAATAAAATTAATAATAATAATAACAACGATAATAACGATGATTATAGTAATAACGATAGTTACGATAATGTCGAAAATAAGTATAATATCGATAATAACAACTATAAAAGATAATAACGGTAATAACAATACTAACGATAATAGTGATAATAATACTATTAACTGTAATAACGATAATAATGATAATAACGATAATAACTATAATAACAATAATAATAATTATAATAATAATAATAATAATAATAATAAAAAAACCGATAAGAACAATGATAATATTAATAATGGTAACAATAGTCAGGACGATGATAACGATAATAACGAATGTAACGATAATGACGATAATAACGACAATAACGCTAATAATAACAACAAAAAAATAATATTAATGATAGTAATAAAGTTAATAACGATAATAATAATAATAACTTTCATAAAGGTATTAAAGATAGTACCGATAGTAATAATAAAACCATGGTAGTGATAATAATAATAATAATAATAATAATAATAAAAACGATTATAACGATGATAATAATAATAACGATAATAACGATTATGACGATATTAACGATAATGACGTTAGTAACGATAATTATGTCGATAATTTTAATTATAAAGATAATAACGATGATTACGATGATAATACTTATAATAACGTTATTAACGTTAATAATAATATTAACGATAGTAACGGTAATGGCGATAATAACGATTAAAACAATAATAACTATTTTAAGGATAATAAGGATAATAACAATAATAACGTTAATAACGATAATAACGATAAAAATATTAATAACGATAATCATAATAATAATAATAATAATAATAATAATGATCATCATAATAATAATAATAATAATAATAATAATAATAATAATGATCATAATAATAATAATAATAATAATAATAATAATAATAATAATAATAATAATAATAATAATAATAATAATAATAATAATAATAATAATAATAATAATAATAATAATAATAATAATAATAATAATAATAATAATAATAATAATAATAACGATAATAATAGTAATAATATTAATAACGATAACTACTTTAATAATAGTAACATTGATTATAATAATAATGGCGAAAATAAATATAATATCGATAATAAAAATTATAAAATTAATAATGGCAATAACAATATTAACTGTAATAACGATAATAACGATAATAACGATAATAATACTATTAACTGTAATGACGATAATAATGATAATATCGATAATAACTATAATAACGATAATAATAATAATAATAATAATAATAATAATAATAATAATAATAACGATAAGAAGGATGATAATAGTATTAACAATAATAACGTTAATGACGATTATAACTATAATAACGATTGTAACGATAATAACGACATTAACGATAATAATAATAATAATCGTAATATTATTAGTAATAATAATATTATTAGTATTAATATTAACAATCTAAATATCGATAGTACTAATGATAACAATAACAGCGATAAAAACGATGATAATGATAGTAAAGATAATGACGATAGTGAAGATAATAGCGATAATAATGATAATAACGATAAGAAAGATAGTAACAATAATAACGATACCTGCGAAAATAGCAATATTAATTATAATATTATAATAATAATTATAATAAATATAACTATCATAAAGGTAATAATATTAATAATAATATTAATAATTATATTATTCATGGTAATAACGTTATTAATAATAATAACGATAATAATGGTAATGGCGATAATAACTATAATAACGAACACTGCGGTTATATTGATAACAACGATAACTTCAATAATAATGATAATAACGATAGTAACGAGAATACATATAATAATAAAATAATAATAATGATAACGGTAATAATAAGATTAATGATTTTTACGATAGTAACGATAATAAAGGTAGCTACTATACAATCATAATAATAATAATAACGATAAGAAAGATGATAGTATTAATAACGATAATAAGAAAAACAAGTATTGTAACGATCATAACGACAAAAAAATAATAACGGTGATAATGATATTATTAATGTTAATATTATTAATAATAATAACTACAACGATAAAAACGGTAATAAACATAATAACGATAATTAAGTAATAATAATAATAATAATACCGATATTAACAATAATAATAATAACAACAATAAAAACGAAAATAACGATAATAATAACAGTAGTAATAATAATAATAACAAGGGAAATAACCACAATAATAATTATAACAATAATAGCGATAAAACGGTAATAATGGTTGAAACGATATTAACAATAATGATGATAATATTAATAATAATAATAATAATAATAATAATAATAATAATAATAATAATAATAATAATAATAATAATAATAATAATAATTATAATATTAATAATAACTACGGTAACAACGATAATAATAATAAAACCTATAATAACAATAAAAACGATAGTAAAGGTAATTACGATAATATTGTTAATAACGATAATAATAACGATAATCTTTATTATAACGATAATAATAACGTTAATAATATGACGATAATAACGATAATGACAATGATAACGATAATAAAGTTAATACGATAATAATATCAATAATAATGATAATAACTGTATCATATATAATAATAATACAAATAATAATAGTAATAATAAAAATAATAATAATAACAATAATAATAATAATAATCATAACAATATTAATAATAATTTTACGATAATAAGGCTTAAGGTGGTCATAACGATAATAACGATAAAAAGAATAATAACGACACTAGCATTAATAACAATAATACTGATAATAAGGATAATAATAATAAAAACTATAATAACGATAATATCGTTAATAAAGATTTTAAGGATAATAACGATAGCAACGATAATAACAATAAAAACTATAATAACGGCAATAATATCAATAATAATAATAATAATAAAAATAACAATAATAACGATGATAATAATAATAACGATAGTAACGATAATGATGATAATGACATTAGAAACCATAATAAAGAAGATAATAATAATAATAACGATAAAAGCGATAATAACGATAATAATAATTATAATAAAATTAATCATAAAAATTGTAATAAAGGTAATAAAGGTAAAAACGATAATAACGGTAATAACGATGATAAAGAAATTAATAGTTATAATTATTATGATAATAACAAATATAATAATAATAATAATAATTAGCATAATGACGATAAGAACGCTTATAACGAAAATAACTAAAATTACGATAATAACGGCAGTGACTATAATGACGATAATAGAGATAATAATTGTTATGAAGATAATAATGATTATATTAGCGTAAAAAACAATACTATCAATAATAAAAATGTTAAGTATAGTAACGATAATAACGATAATAGCGAGTAAAATGATAATAACGATAATAACGATAATAACGATAATAATAAATAATAATTATAATAACGAAAAAATGTAATTAATGAAAAAATAACGCAAATTATAGTAATAACAATAGTAATAACAACAATAATAACGATATTAACGACAGTAACTATTTTAACGATAATTATATTGATAAGGATAATAACTATAATAAAGATAACAATCATAATAATGATAATAATCATAACGAAAATAATAAAATTAACGATAATATGATAATATCGGTAATAACGATAATAATTATATTAACGATAATAGTAATAATAATAATAATATTAATAATAACAGTAATAAAAAAATAGAAATTATAACAATAATTACAATAATAACGATTGTGACTATAATAACATTAATTATAATGATAACTACGATAACAACGATTATAATAAAAATAACAAAAGTAACAGTAACAACCATAATAACGATAATAACGATAATAATGATGATAACGATAAAAACGACTATAAAGATAATAACATTCATTACGATAATAACTATAATAATAATTATAATATTAATAATAATGATAATAACGATAATAATGATAATAACGAAAAAAAGATATAATCGGTTGCAATGATAATAATAATAGTAATAACCATTATATCGCTGATAGTAATAAAAGTAATAAAAATAGTAATAAATTAATCGACATTATAACGATAATGTCGATAATAACGATAATGGCGATGGAAACGGTAATAGAGATAAAAAAGCCAATAACGATAGAAACGATAATAAAGATAATAATGATAAAAAATAACAATAATAATAATAATAATATCGATTGTGACTACAATAATAATAATAATAATTACTATTACGATGATCTTAATTATAACGACAATAAAGATAATAATGATAATAGCGTTGGTAACAATTTTAACGATAATAATAATAATAATGGTAATAACAATAATAATAATGAAGATAATTTCGGTAATATTAATAATAACGATTATAACGATTTGTTAATTACGATAAGAAAGTTAATATGGTTATTAACGATAATAACGATAATTCCGATAATATTAATAATATTATTAATAAGAATAATTATAAAAATAGCAATTATAACGGTAATAACGATAATAAAGATTGTAAGTATAATAATATTAAATATAATAATGACAGCGATAATAAAGGTAATATTAATAATAACAAAAATATAATAAAAACGATAATAATGATAGCAACGATATTAACGATGATAACGATAAATACGATAATGCCGATAATAACGATCAAAACGATAATAACGTTATTAAAATTAATAATAATTACAACAAAAGCGATAATAACGATAAAAATAATAATTACGATAATAACGTTAATAAAGATAATGTCGATAATAACTTTAATAGTGATAGTAATAACGACAGTATTCATAATAACAATAAAAACAATAATTATGAAAAAATAACGTCTATAACAGTAATAATATAAATGATTATAGTAATAACGATAATAACGATAGAAACGTTAATAAAGTTAGAAACGTTAATATTGATAATAATGTTAAAACAATAATAATAATATTAGAAATAATAATAATGATAATAATAATAATAATAATAATAACAATACTAACGATAATAACGATAATAATCATAATGACGATAATAACGATGATGACACAATAACGATAATAATAACGATAATCTTAATTATTACGATAATAAGGAGAATAACGATAATAACTTTAATAACGATAATTTTAAGGGTAATAAAAATTATATCGATGATAGCGATTATGACGAAATAATTACGGTAATGATCATAATAAAGATAATATCGATAATAATGTTAATAGTGATAGAAATAACGACAGTATTCAAAATAACGATAAAAACGATAATTATGAAAACATAACGACCATAATTGTGATAATATTAAAAATAAATAATAATAATAACGATAGTAACGATAGAAAGGGTAATAATGATAACAATGATAAAAAAATAATAATATAAATTATAGTAACAATAATAACAATAATAGTAATAATAACGATAATAACTTTAATAAGATTAATTACTATAATAACGATCAGAGCGACAATAATAATAATATTAATAATAAGAATATTTATAAAAATAACAATTCTGACGGTATAAACGATAATAACGATTGTAACTATAATAATATTAATTATAATAACGACAAAGATAATAAAAATAATAATAATAATAACAAAAATAACGATAACAACGATAATGACGATAATAACTGTAATAACGATGATAACGGTAAATACGATAATAACGATAATAACAATAATAAAGATAATATAAATAACAAATTTAATAACGATAATAATAACGATAAAAACGATAATAATGATTAAAATTACAAAAATTATAGTAATAAATATAATAATAATAACAATTATTACGATATTAACGATAATAACTGTTATAACGATAATTACGATGATAACGATAATAACGATAGTAAAGATAACAATGATAATAATAATATTAATCATAATGATAATATTAAAATTAACATTTAAAAGGATAAAAACGACAATAACGATAATAAAGATAATAACGTAAAATATAATAATAATAATATTAATTTTATTAACAATCATAAGGATAATAACAATAATATTAATAGTTTATATAACAATAAATATAGTGGTAATAGCGATAATTACGATGATGACGATTATAACTATTATACGGACAATAATAATAATAATAACGTAACAATAAAAATAGAGATAAAAATGTTATTAAAAATAATAACAATTATAGTAATAATAACTATAATAACGATAATCATGATATAACGATAATAACGTTTTTAACGGTAATAGTAAAAATAATAGTAAAGATAATAACAGTAATAACGATAATAACAATAATAACGACAATAACGTAAATAACGACAAAAACAATAGTAACGTTTGTAATGATAATAATAACAATATTAATTGTAATAGTAATATTAAAAACGATAATAAAGGTATTAATATGTATAACAATAAAAAAACTGATAACGATAGTAACGATTGTAACTACATTAAAGCTATAATGATAATAATAATGATACTGACGATAATAACAATAACAGCGATCATATCGATAATAACGATAATAATAAAAATATTAATAATAATGATTTTAATAAAAATAACCATTATAACTATATAAACGATAATGACGAAAGTGACAATAATATTATAAATATTAAAATTATCAAAGATAATAACGAAAATAATAATTGTAACAATAACAACAATAATATTGATAATGAGGATAATAATGATAATATCAATAAAAATGATAATAACTTTAGTAACGATAATAACGATAATAATAACAGTAATACTAACAAGGCAAACTATAAAAATACTGATAATATCGATAGTAATGATAGTAGCGATTATAACGATGCTAAATGTAATAGCGATAATAAAGATAATACCGATAATAACGATAATAAGAGTATTAATGAAAATCGATATAATAATACTAGTAATAATAATAATAACAACGATAATAACAAAAATAAAAATAACAACGATAATAACAATAATGGCGATTATAACGATAATACGAACGATAATCTTAATTATAGCGATAAAAAGATAATAGCGATAATAACGTTAATAACAATAATACACATAATAGTGGTAATAATAATAACATTTATAATAACAATAAAAACGATAATAGCAATCATAAAGATAATAACAAGAATAATGATTATAACAATGTAATATTAATTATAATACTAACAACGAAAATAACGATAATAATAATATATGAAAAAATAACTATTACAACAATAATAACGATAAAAACGCTAAAAACGATATAAAAATAAAATCATTATAATGATAGCGAAGATTATAACGATAATAATAATAATAACAATAATAATTACAATAACAACCTTTATAACAACAATAATAATGATAACAATAATAAAGGTAAAATGATATTGACGGTAAAAAAGATAATAACCACAAAAGCTATAATAACAATAATAACGGTAATGTAGATAATAACGAAAATAATTAAAATATTAATAAGGATAATAACAATAATAACGAAAATTCTAATAAAAGTGACTATAACGTTAATAAAGGTAATATCGATATTAACGTTAATAACTATCATAATTACGAATATTATAATAGTAATAACAATGGTAATAATAATAACAATAATAATGATAATAAAGATAATAAATATACTAACGAAAATAATTATAATAAGCAAATAATAAATATAATAACGATAATAATAGTTGTACCGATAATAACGATAATAACAATAATAACTATAATAAAGATAGTCATGACGATAAACTTAATTATAACGATAATAAGTACATTAAAGATGATACTAACGAAAATAATATTAAACATAATAATTATAATAACGATAATAAAGTTAAAACGATAATAACGATAGTAACGATAATAATAATTATAACAGTAATATTATTCCTAATAATAATAATATTAATATTCATAGTAACAACGATAATATCGATAATATTAATAATAAATATTATAACGATAATAACGTTAATAATAATATTGATAATAATACCAATAATAAAAAAATTACCGACAATAATGATAATAAAGATAATAACGGTAATAACTATAATAACTATAATAATGACAATAGCGATAATGTCAATAATATGGATAATAACGTTTATAACGATTATAATAAGAATAATAATAATAAGAACGGTCAAAACTATAATGATAATAAAAATAGAAATAATAATAATAATAATAATAATAATAATAATAATAATAATAATAATGATAATAATAATAATTACGATAATAACTTTAATAATAGTTATAACGATAGTAACAGTACCAACGACAATAACGATATTAACATTGATAATAATATTAACTATAATAACGATAATAATAATAATAATGATTTTAAGGATAACCGCGATAATAAAAATAATAACGGTAATAACAATACTAAAGATAATAATAATTACAATAATAACACCGATTATAACCGATAATAAACAGAGATTATATCGATAATAGTGGTTGCAAGGAAAATAACAATTATAAAATTGCTAATAATAATAACAACGATTATAACGATAATAACGATAAAAACAAAATAACGATAATAACAATAATAATAATAACAATAATATTAATAACGAAAATAACAATGATAATGACATAATGTTCTCTATAGCGATAATAATGTTAACAAAGATAATAAATACGATAATAACAATAATAGCTTTTATAACGATAATACCGATAATAACGATAATAACAATTTAACAATAATATCCATTATTATAATAAAAATAATAATATCAATAATAATAATTCTAATAACGTTAATAATAATAATATTAACAATAATAATGCTAATAAAGACAATGACGGTTGTAACAAATATAACGATAATAACGATAATAACGAAAATAACAATAATAATATCAACAATAGTCTTAACAACAATAATATCTATAATCATAATAGTATTAACAATAATATCAATAATTTTTGAAATAATTATAATAACGACAATGACGATAAAAACGATATTAACAATAACAACGATAATAATAATAATATTAATTAAAATAATAATAACTACATAACGATGATAATGAAAATAACAATAATAACGATAATGGCGATAATAACGATAATAACGATAATAACGTTAATAACAATAATAATGATGACAATATTAATTATAACGACTATACGGATAATATCGATAATAATAACGAGAATATTATTAATACCAATAATTAATATAATGATAATAAATATGAAAACATTAATAGAGATACTAACGATAAGAATAATAATAATAGTAATATTACTACGAATAATGATAATATTAAAATTAATAATAACGATGATAATATTGATAATAATAATAACAACAATAAAACAATAATAACGAAAATAATGCTGTTATCGGTGAAAACGATAATAGCGATAATAACGATAAGAATAATAATAATAATAATAGTAATAATGATAACGATAAGAACGATGTTAATAGTAATAATAATATTAACGATAATGACGATAATAACGATAATAACGATTATAACGATAATAACTAGAACAACGATAAAAACGATAGTAATAATAATAAAAGTAATATTTTTAAAAAGAATAACAAAATTAATATAAAAGGAAACAACGATAATAACGATAATAAAAATAAGAATAATAATAATAATCATAACGTTAATAACGATGATAATTATAATAGCGATAATGACCACAATGACTGTAAAAATTGAAATAGAGTTAATACTTATTGTATTGTCGACAATCTTAATTATAATGATAGTAACGATACTAAAGATAATTACCGTAAAATAATAATATTAAAAATAACGATGATAAAAGTAGAAACGATTATATGTATGATTATATGATTATATGTAGAATGAAGATATTAACACTAATATCGATAATAAAGATATTAGCGATAATAATAATAATAATAATAATAATAATAATAATAATAATAATAATAATAATAATAATAATTATAAGAACGATACGGACGATGATAGTAGAAATAACAATTATAACGATAATTCCGATATTAAAGATAAAAATGTTATTAATTACAATAATAACGATAATCTTAATTATAACGATAATAACGATAATAAAAATAATAATAACGATTACAATAATTATTACAATAGTGATAACAATAATAACGATAAAAAGGGTGGTAAAGATAATAACGATAATTACGACAATAACATTAATAACAATAATAATCTTAATTATAACGGTAATAAAGATAATACCGATAATTATAATAATAATTGCAGTTTTATTACTAATAACAATAATATTATTATTAATGGTACTCACGATAAGAACGACAACATTAATAATAACGATAATAACGATAATAAGTCTAAAATCGATAAAAACGATAAGAACGGTAATAACGATAATATTAATAATAATAATTATAATAATAACGATGATAACAATGATAATAACAGTAACGATTATGAAGATAATAACGATAATATCTATAATAATGTTACCAACGATAACAATGATGATAATCTTAATTCTAAATATAATAACGATAAAAACGATAAAAACGATAATAACGATTGTAATAATATTAAAATAATAAAGATAATAACTTTAATAATAGTAATAAAGTTTGTAACGGTATTATCGATAATAAATTTAATAACGATAATAACGGTAATAACGATTGTACATATAATAAATTTAATAACAATAATAACGATAATGACGACAATAACGATATTAGAAGTAATAAAAATACTAATAATGACGACAAGAACAATGATAATATTAATAACAGTAACAACTAGAATGAGGATAATATCAAAAATAACAATTGTGAGGATAACTATGATGACGACGATAATAATGGTAATAACGATAATAACGATAATAATAATAACAATAATAACGATATGAACGATGATAATAGTAATAATGGTAATAACAATTACTAAGATAATAACGATAATAACGATTGTAACGATATTAACGATAATAACCATAATAACGCTAATATCGATGAATAGGATAATAACGATAATACCGAAAATATTAATAACAATAGAAATTCTAACGTTAATATCGATGATAGTAATAAAAACGATAATAACGATAATGACTATAATAACTATAACAAGGTTAATTAATATATCAATGACGATAACTTTAACTATAAAGATAAAAACGATAATACTAATAATATTAATAATAATAATAACGATAATAAAGATGATAATAAATACAACAATAATAAATATATTACTAACGATAAGAACGATGATAATAATAATAACAATAATAACGATAATAGCGGTAATGGCGGTATAAACGATAATAACGTTAATTACGATTATAAGTATAATAATGATAATATAAATAATAACGGGAATAACGCAAATAGAGATTATACAACGATAATTACGATAATAACGAAAATGACGATAATTAAGTTAATGATGATAATAATAATAATAATAATAATAATAATAATAATAATAATAATAATAATAATAATAATAATAATAATAATAATAAAAATACTAATAATAATAATAATAATAATAATAATAATAATAAAAATAATAATAATAATAATAATAATAATAATATTAAAAGAAATAATAACATTGATAATAACTATATTTGTAATAATAGCAAAAATCACGATAATAACGATAATAACCATAATAAATATACTAACGATAAGAACGATAACAAGGATAATACTGATAATAAGAATTATAGTAATAATAATAAAGATATTAACGATAATTATAATAATAAAAATAACAATGTTAATGACGGTAATAAGGATAGTAACGTTAATAACGATGATAGTGATGAAAATTTTAATTTTAAATATAATACGTTAATAACGACAATATTTACGAAAATGACAATAATAACAATAATATCGATAATTATGATAATAAAAATGATGATAATGATACTAACGAGTGTAACGATAGTGACGATATTAACGATAATAACAATAATAACCATAATAATAAGAGCAAAAATAATAATAATGATATTTTTAATATTAATAATAACAACGATAATAACGGCATTAATAATAATAATAATAGAAGCACCGATAAGAACGATGATAATATTAATAACGGTAATAACGATAATAACGATAATAATAATAATTTTAATAATAACGTTAATAGAGATTATATCGATATAACCGTGAATAACTGTATTAATGACGATAGTAATTATAATATCGTATTAAACAGAAATAATGATAATAATAACGAAAATCATAATAATAATAATAATAATAATGATAATAATAATAATAATGATAATAATAATAATAACAGTAATATCGATAATAACAATAATAATAGTAATGCAAAAAAATTAAGTAATAAAAAAAATAACGATAATAGCGATAATAATAATAATGACGATAATAACGAAAATAATGATTGTAACGATAATAACGATAATAACCATAAAAACGATAATAACGACATTAACTATAATAATAACAATAATAATAATTATAACGATGATATCGATGATAAAAATATTAATAGTTATAATAGTAACGTTAATAAAGGTAAAAAAACAATAAAGATAATAACGATAATGACTATAGAAACGATTATAACGAAAATTACAATAATTTTTATAATACTGGTAATAACGATAATAACGATAATAACAATAATAACGATAATAACGACAATAAAGATTGTAAAAATAATAATAACAATATTAATAATAATAACGGTGAAAACAATATTAATAATAATAATAATAGTAATACTGATAATAATAATAATAAAAATAACCTAGATAATAATAATAATAATAATAATATAAACAATAAAAACGTTAATAACGTTAACCACGATAAGAACGTCAATAACGATAATAATAACGATAAATTTAATTAAAACGGTAATAACGATTATAACGATAATAACGTTACGAACGCTAATAATAATATCAATAATTTTGCAACAACAATAACGATAATGACGATATTAATCTTAATAAAGATACCTGCGATATTAACTATCATAATAAGTATAATAATAATATCGATTATAATAAATATAACGATAATTCCTTTAATTATAAATATAATAATAATAACGATAATAACGTTAAAAATAATAATTACGATAATAACTATGATGACGATAATAATGATAACAGCGATAATAACGATGATAACGATTCTAACGATAAATACAATTATAACGATAATGACGGTGATAAAGATAATAACACTAAAAGCGATAATAACAATAATAACAGTAATAACGATACCAACGAAAATAATAATAATAAGAATAATTATAAATATAATAACTGTAATAATAGTAACAACGATAATAATGATAATAATTATAAGAACGATAATAAAGATAATAACGATAATAACGATAAAAACGATTATAACGATAATAAATAAGTACGATAATAATGATAATGACGATAATAACGATAAACACTTTAATACGATAATAATAGAGTTAACAATAATAATAACGGTGGAAAATTTAATAATAATACTAATAGTAATAATAATAATAATAATAATAATAATAATAATAATAATAATAATATTAATAATAATTATAACTATAATTGGAATAATAATAATAACGATAATAACTTTAATATCAGTGATAACTATAATAACGCTAATGAAGATAATGAAAGTGATAAGGATAATAATGATTAATAAGATTATGACGATAATAATTACATTAATAACCATAAACAACACAATAACGATAATAATCATAATAATAATATTAAAGATAAGAACGATGATAATAATAAAAACCATAATAACGTTCACGTCCATAATAACGATAATAACGATTGTAATGATGATAACGAAAATAACGATAATAACGATAATTATAATAATAATTGCAATATTATAACTAATAATAATAATATTATTATTAATAGTGTCTACGATAGAACCGATAGTATTAATAATAACCATAATAATAATAATAACGTTGATATCGATAAAAACGATAATAACGTTAATAACGACAATAATAATGATAATAATAATAATACAACGATAATAACGATGATTATAATACTAACGATAGTAACGATAAGAACGATAGTAATAATATCGATTGAAACATAAATAATAATAATGATCATGAAAATAATAAAAAGATTAAAAATAAATATAATAACGGTTATAATACTACTAACGACAATATCAATAATAATAATAAAGATAAGAACTATTTCAACGATAATAACGATAATGGTGCTTATGAGGATAATAACGATAAAAATGATTGTAACTATGATACCGATAATAACAATAATAATAGTAATAATAAGAATAACGATAAGTACGATGATAAAAGTAATAACGATTATAACGATAATAACGGTAATAACGATAATAATAATAATAAGAGTAACAATAAATATATTAACGATGACTATAGTAATAACGATAATAACGATAATAATAATAATAACGATAATAAAGATAATAGCGTTAATAACAATAATAACCATATTAATAAAGATAATAACAATGATAAAAATAATAACGTTAATAACGATAATGACGGTAATAAAGATAATAACGATTGTAACGATAATAACGATAATAACGACAATAACAATAATGACAGTAATATCGATAATGACTGTAATAACTTTAGTAAGCATAATAACGATTAAACTATAATAAAAATATCAAAAATAATAATAACAATAATTATGTTATTAACGATAATAACGGTGATAATAATTGTAATAATGTTATTAACGTTAATAATAATATTAACGATTGTAACCGCAATAACGATTATAACGACAATAACGCTAATTATAATAATAATAAAAAAAATAATAATGATAATAATAACGTTAATAACGAAAATAATAATTAAAACGATAATGATTTTATTAACAATATTACCGATTATAACAATAAAAACGATAGTAACGATATTATTAACAATAATAATAATAGTAAAAACGATAATACCGGTAATAATAGTAATAATAATAATAATAATAATAACTATTATGCCTTTAATAACAATAATTACGATAATAACGGTAATGACGATAATAACAATAATAACGTTAATACGACAATAATACCAATACTAATAATTATGACGGTAGAAACGATAATAATAATAATAATTGTAATAATAATAATTATTATAATAAGAACAATAACAATAATAACTTTAATTACAGTGCTAACGATAATAACGATAATGACAATGATAGCGAAGATAACGCTAATAACGATAATAAAGATAATGAGGATAAAAACGATCATAACAATAATAACAATAATAATAATAATTATAATAATAATAATAATAATAATAATAATATAGAAAATATCAATAATAACGATAATAACATTAATAACGGTAATAACAACATTAACTCTAGTAGCAATAATAACAGTAACGTCAATAATAATAATAATAATAATAATAATAATAATAATAATAATAATAATAATAATAGTAATAACTTTAAGAATAATAATTACATTAATAACTGCAATGACTATAGTAACGATAATAACGATTATAAGGATAATAACGAAAATAAGAGTAATAACGTAAATAAAGAAAATATCAATGAAATTAATATTATTAATAATAAAATCGATAATGAAAAAAATAGTTTATAAAACGATAATAATGATATTACCGATTTCATTGATAATAACAATAATAATTATTATAATGAAGATGATATCGATAATAACGCTAAAATCCGAGATCGTTAATAACAATAATAATAACGATAATAATTATTATAAAGAAAATAACGATAATTACGGTAATTACGATAATATCGATAATAACGATAATAACGGTAATATTGCTATTGATAAAATTAACGTTAATAAAAAAATAACAATAAGAAGGATAGCAACGATAATAACGAATATATCGATAATAACTATATTATCGATATTAACGGTAATAACGATAATAACGATAATAATAACAATAATAATTATAATAATGACGATAACAACAACGATATTAATAATAACGTTAGTGTACGTAAAGACACTATTGTAGATAATGATGCTAATACAAATAATAAAAGTAAAAATAATAATAATAATAATAAAAATAATTATAATAATAATAATATTAATAACAATAGTAACGTTAAAAAAAGTAATAGCGATAACAACCATAATGAAAGTGATAACAATAATATCGATAAAAACAATTATAAAGATAATAACGATTATGGTAACAGTAATAAGTATAATGTTGATAATAACGTTACTAACGATAATAATATTAACCATAATAACGCTAGTATTGTTAATAACAATTTATGATATTAACAATTATAATAATAACATTAATAATACCGATAAAAATAAAATTCTATATTATAATGAATGTAAAGATAATAACGATAGTAACAACAATAACGATAATAACGATAATGTTAATAATAATAATAATAAAAATAATAACAACGATGAAACGTTAATAATTATAATAACAATAATAACAATAATAACGGTTATAATGATAATAACATTATAACGTTAAAAGCGGTAATAACGATAATAACGATAATAACAAAAATAACAATAAAGACAGTAATATATATAATAACGATAAAGACGATAAAGATAATAACGATAATAATAATCCTAATTATAATAATAATAATATAAATAACGAAAATATCGAAGATAATAATAATAAGGTTTATAACGATAATGACCACAATGACGATAATGACGTGAATAACGGTAAAAAAAATTATAATAACAATAATAATAATAATAATAATAATAATAATAATAATAATAATAATAATAATAATAATAATAATAATAATAATAATAATAATAATAATAATAATAATAATAATAATAATAATAATAATAATAGTAATAATAATAATAATAATAACAATAACAATAACAATAATAATAATAATAATAATAATAATAATAATAATAATAATAATAATAATAATAATAATAATAATAATAATAATAATAATAATAATAATAATAACAATAACAATAACAATAGTAATAATAATAATAATAATAATAATAACAATAATAACAATAATAATAATAATAATAATAATAATAATAATAACAATAATAATAATATTTTTTTTTGATGGTCTGAGAATGCCAAACTTTACGCACTAACCCAGGGACCCTGCCCGCCAGAGGGACCTTTCCCCATTTGGGTCCCACTTAAATTTCTTTGAGTGTCGCGCTCACCGTTGGAATTGGCACTACCGACTAAACTTATATCCATCTTAGTGGCATAGTAAATCCATCCCGGCACCGCCATGTGGCATTATTTCAGGATGGCGCCACTGCTCCTTGTCACTCTTCGGCTCTACGTGGCAGGAACCTGGAGCAACGTTGGTTTCTCTTCTATGGGCCACCCATCTCCTTTTTCTTCTTGCTTAATATTGTCTTGACGTACCAGATCACCTTGTTCCACTCCTTCTGTCCACGCAGCATTTTCTCGACGGCGTTGTCCGGCGAGATGTCCCCGAGGTCGTGTTCCAAGGCTAGTCATTCGGCGCTTCACCGAGTACATATAAAAAACGTGTGGTGGGCGTCGTCGTTGATTGAGTCCCCATAGGGGCATTTGGCGTCTGCTACCTTCCTCATTCTAGCCAGGTAGGAGCAGAACGGGCCATGCCCTGTCAGGAATTGGGTGAGGTAGAAATCGACTTCTCCCGCCTCCCGATTTATGAGTCGAGCAGTCCATCTGCCCCTACGTTCCTGCTCCCATCTACTTTGCCAGGCCTTGATGCCGATAGACCTGGCGAACCTTGATGCCTCCTCCTTTCCCAGGACACACCTTTGCTGGTGTACGAATTGTACGAATTTCCTCTCCTGGGCTAATAGATCGATCGGCATTAGCCCGGCGACAACTACCACTGCCGGCTCTGAGGACGTGCGGTAAGAGCACGCTTTTCGGAGGGCGCATCTACTCTGTACCGCGGCTTTGCGTTTGCGGTATTTCTGTTTTCGCAGCGCCTCTGCCCATACTTACGCACCGTACAGCATCACTGATTCGGCGGCACTCATCAGTAGTCTCCTCATGCACGGCCGGGGACCGTTGACATTGGCCATGAGCATGCCCAGTGAGGCTACTACTTTTGCCGCCTTGTCGGCAGCCCTGATAATATGATATCCATAGTTATGCTTGTTGTCAAGCATAACCCCGCGATAGTTGAGAGCCGACTTAGACTGGACCGCCGCGTCTCCTACAATGAAGCTCCGCAAGATGTTGATGCGCTTTCTCGTAATTAGCACGATCTCTGTCTTCTGGGCTGCTAGAGATAGCCCGTGGTCTTCCATCCGGGAGGTAACTCTCCGCATGACCTGGTTAAGCAGCAACTGGGCCCCCTTCGTGTCTCTTGCGGTTATGACAATTGCAATGTCATCCTCGTACCCAACCAAGAAAGTAACTTCTGGGACTGCCATACGAAAGATAAGATCGTAGAATATATTCCATATATCCAGTCTCAGTATGGAACCCTGGGCTGTCCCCGATGTCAATTCCAAGCTTCTTGGACCAACACTCATGTTGTATTCTAGGAAGCGCTCGTTTAGGTAATCGTCAATGATTCGGAGTAGGTACTTCGGAACGCCGAAATTCGAGCGCTTCCCTTATCAGGTCCCACCTGACGGAGTTGAAGGCATTTCTCACGTCTAAGGTGGCCATCAGGCACAGAGGTCGAGTTCGATCATTGCGTCGCTCCATCATTTTAGCGGCCGTGACCACCTCCTGGATTGCGTGGATGGTGGAGAGGTCGGATCGGAATCCGTACTGGCGGCCGGCAAGATACCCCGCTGCCTTCACGACTGCGTGCAGTCTTGACCTTAGCAGCTCCTCCAGGAGTTTTCCAGCCGTATCGAGCATACAAATAGGCCTGTATGATGAAGCTGCCCCTATTGGACCTTTGCCCTTGCTAATGAGCACAAGCCTCGCTTTCTTCCATGAAGCGGGGAAGATGACCCCTCTGAGGCACGTGTTGTACATGTTCAGCAAGAGCTCAGGGTGACTTTGCGCGACGACCTTAATTATTTCTGCTGGAAGTCTGTCTGGACCAGGAGCTTTCTTGTTCCGCATAGAAGATTCGGCCCTGAGTAGCTCTTCTTCCGTGAATTGCGGTACCTCGCTTATTCCGGGCGCATCCAAGCTGATCTCTCTCTTCGGCTGTGGGGGGAATAGAGTTTGCACGATGTGATCCAACGTCCTCACGTCCTGAGGGGTCCATTTCGTGTTAGTCCACAGCTTGCGAGTGACGATGAAGTACCTTAATCCCCACGGATTCTGGTCGACATCCAGGCACAGCTCCTACCAGCACGGTCGTTGACTGGCCTTGATGGTCCTCTTTAAGGCTTTCTTGGCCGCTTGATAGTCGGCGGCCAAAGGAGCAGCGTCGTGGTCGCGTCTCTTCGCTCGTTGTGCTAAACTGCGTAGCCTTAAGCACTTCTTACGAAGATCTGCGCTTTCGTTCGTCCACCAGTATACAGGGCGCCTCTACCGTTTCGCGCCATTCTTTGGCACTGCTATCGCACAAGCCTTTTGGATGTGCTGTATGGTTGCTGCGCTAATCAACCTGGCCTGTGCGGGTGGCGATTGACTCGAGGAAGTACTTTGTTGGGATCTCCATCCTTCCTCTATGACCGAAGACTGCCTCTCTCAATACATTCTTGTAATGTTCCTCCGCGGGGGTCACTTTACACTTGTCACGGCTGGCCTCCTATCATGTACATCGAATAGGATGTACTTGTGATCGCTCCCGGTATAATCTTCGATCACCTGCCAGCCAGCGACTTTTGCCACAAGGTGTTCGCTGGCTAGAGAGACATCCGGGATCGTCTCTCTGTAGCCAGGCCTGCGGAATGTTAACGTCGAACCTGTGTTGAGTACTGATAGCTCCAGTCTCGACGCCACCTCCATGATACGTCTTCCTCTGGAGTCCGGCCTGACCTCCCCCCATTCGAGAGCTTTGGCATTGAGGTCTCCAGCCACAATGACATCTCCTTGCATTTCTCGCAGCGCGTCATCCAGATCGTCCAGTTTGATCTGGAAGTCGTCTATCCGGTCGTTCGGAGTGAGATATACACTGACATAAGTCGTCGAGTTATGTCTCACCCAAACGTAACTGCGTCCGGATCCTTGGTCCGACACATGTATTAGTCGGGGATCTGGGATCCAGATGGCCGCGGTGCCCAATTTGTCTGCGTACCATCCTACTCCTGCCCTGTCCTGGTGCTGTTCGCTGATTAGAACAACATCAGCTTTTTTCTCAGAGCAAAGCTGGGCTAGAAGGTGATGCGCCGTCCTGCTCCTATACAGGTTACCCTGAAGTACTCTCATCCTTTTTTCTCTACTTTTTTGCTGTTTCAAGGGCCTCCTGGAAAGCTTTACAAACCCTTGATCCCGCCAGGTACTTCCTAGTTTCAACACCGCTCTTTGAGGACAAGAAGCAAGTAGGCTCGCTGATCTTGCAACCTTTGATCTTGTGCCCCGTGCTGCCACAATAATAGCAAACTTTACTGCGACCAGGTCCCTTGTACGAGGCACTATAGTGACCATAGTCGAGACAGCAATAGCATCGCCTCACTTCTGCCCGTCGCATGACGCTGCAGCTGATGAAACCGATCAGCACTCGGCCGGCCTTTAAAAGCTGCGCAACTGCTTCCTCTTCTATTTTGACTAGGGCCAGGCGTTGTTGTCTTGCGTTGGGGTTCGTAATCTTAATTTCGATTTTCCCCGCGTAGTCTGGCAGGGTCCACTTTAGGGCCTCCTCGACTTCTATCGACGAGGTGCAGCAGTCACAGTCCTGTATTTCCAGAGTAGCTCTAGGGACTAGTTCCGTGATGCTGCTCGTTTCTCCTACCTCTTTTCTCAGGGTTTCCGCGAATGAGGCCCTTATATCTATAGTGGTCTTCTTTAGTTCGAGGAGAAGCCCTCCGGTTCTAGTCTGCCGGAACGATCTAATGTCTACCCCTGAGGCGCTGGTCTTGATGCGCTGGTGGATGACTCCGACTACGTCTGCGTAAGATTTTCCTTGCGCAGGTTTCAGGAGGATTGCGTCCGGCCTAATACTCTTTCTCGGCATATCCTCCGATTTGTTCGACTTCTTTTTCTCCTGATATAGGTGTTTCGTCGCCTTCGTCTCTGGTTTCTCCTTATTTCATTTCTTCTTCACGACCTCCGTCCACATGGTAGATTCGGTTGTCCTAGACTCTTGTCTCGGTCTTTTGAGGGTTTCTTCAGACAACTGCGCCGGGCTTGAGGCTACTCTCTTAACTGCGCTGGGCTCAGTCGTAGAATTTGCCCGAGGGCTCTGTGAAACTCGGGTGAGGTTCCTCGCTCCCATATTGACCTTTTTTCGAGATTTATACATAAACTCGAGACTGTCAATGATGTCCTCAAATTCTGGCAGACCTTGCTTAATAGCGTTGTTCACGTTTGGCTGTCTAGTAATAGCAGACTTCATTTTAGCAAGGAGGGATTTCGCTTGCGCGAATTTCTCACTCCCTCCATCATGGGTTGTCCCCTTCGCAGGCTGGATAGGTGCGGTCAAGCCGGAGAGCCGAAAGCCATCAACGGCCCTGGCAGACCTCTGCCATTCCTCCAACTGGCCATCTTCATATTTTACCTTTCCTGGCACTTTCGTCACACCGCAGACCAGGTCGCCTATCTGTGGTGCACTTCCTGATGCATTATCCAGAGCTGGGGCCAGATTTCCTACCCCAAACTCCTGCCAGATGCTGGATAACGACGGCGCGTTGCCTGCCCTACCACCACCAGACAACGCCGAGGCGTGGGTGTCCCTCCCACGCCAGCTATTATCATTCGCTGTACTATTCATGATGAGTAATGTACTTTTGGGAGGTAAGTTCCCCAATAGAATGGATAAGAAAGGAAGGAAGCTAGAGTGTAAGAGAAAGAATAGAAAAATATATGATAAGAGAAAAAAGGAAGGAATAGCCGTTCGATCACATTCACACGCCATTCACACAGTCCCTTCTAGTCGCCCCTTACGACAAACAGGGTGTACTGTGGGAGCATTCTACTTCCCCCTACCCACTGGGGGGAATAATAATAATAATAATAATAATAATAATAATAATAATTATAATAATAATTATAATAATAATAATAATAATAACAATCATAATAATAATAATAATAATAATCTCTAAACAGAGAGGTGGGGGAGGTCGGCTTCTACATCACTCGATTCTTTCACAGGGCATAATCTGTTCTGCTCCTACCTCGCAAAAATGAGGAAGGTAGCAGACGGCAACTACCCCTATGACGACACGACCTTCGACGACGCTCACCACACATCCGTCAAATGTGATAGGTGGAGTGTCTTAGGACTCGCCTTGGAGCAAGACCTCGGAAAAATCGCTTCAGACAACATTGTCGAGAAAATACTCCGAGGTCAGCAGGAGTGGAAGAAGGTGGTCCGGTACGTCAGGACAACCTTGTACAGTAAAAAGATGGAGATGGGTGGCACATAGACGTGCCCCAAACGTAGCACCAAGCTCCCGCCCAGTAGAGCCGAAGGGTGAGTCCCGTAATGGGACCTGATGCAGTAGCGCCATCCCGAAGTAATGTCACAGGGCGGTGCCGGGATGGTTTCACTATGCCACAAGGCGTACATGAGCTTAGTCGTTAGTGCCTATTCCAAAGGTGAGCCCGACACTCCAGGGACCTCAAAGGAGGAACCAAAGAGTGAAGGGCACCACTGGCGGACGGGGTCCATGGGTTAGTGCGTAAAGATTGTCATTCTCAGACCATCAAAAAAAAAAGAAATTATTATTGTTATTATTATTATTATTAATATTGCTATTGTTAATATTATTATTATTGTTATTGTCATTATTATTATTATTTTTATTATTATTATTATTATTAATATTATTAGTATTATTATTATTACTTTTACTAATAATATTATTGTTATAATTATTATTATTATTATCAGTATTATTATCCTTATTATTATTGTTATTATTATTATTATTATTTTTATTATTTCTGTTAAAGTTATTAATATTATTATAGTTATTGTTATTATTATAAATACTGCTATTGCTATTAGTTTTATTATTGTTATTGTTGTTAATACTGTTATAGTTATTGTTATTATTATTATTATTATTATTATTATTATTATTATTATTATTATGATTATTAATGTTATTGTCATTGTTACTATTGTTACTATTGTTATTATTATTATTATTGTCATTGTTATTATTATTATTATTATTATTATTATTAGTACTATTATTAATGTTATTGTTACTATTATTGTTATTGATATGATTATTATTATTTGCCATGGTTCTTACTATTGATATTGTTATTGCTATTATTATTATTATTATTATTGTTATTGTCATTATTATCACTATTGTGATTGTTATAATAATTATAATTTTTATTGTTATTATTATTTTTTTTGCTATTGTTATTAATATTATTATTGTTATTGTAAATATAATTTATATTGTTTTTGTTATTTCTATTATTATTGTTATTATTATTATTATTGATATTTTTATTGTTATTGTTATTGTTATTATTATAGTTAATGTTATTGTCATTATTACTATTATTCTTATCGTTATTATTATTAATGATTTTGTTATTATTAAAATTATTGTTACAGTTATTATTATTATTATTGCTATTGTTATTATTATTGTTTTTTATATTGTTATGATTATTATTATTCTAATTGTTATTATTATTATTATGGTTAATGTAATAGTTAACATTATTTTTATTGATATTTTTATTTTTATTCTTATTGATATTGTCGTTACTATTACTATTGTTATTGTTATTATTATTATTACTGTTATTGTTATGATGATGATTATTGCTATTATTATTATTATTGCTAATGTTATTATTATTATTATTCTATTAGTTATTATTATTGTTATTGTTATTATTATTTTTTTGTTATTGTTATTACTATGTTTATAGTTTTCTTTATTACTATTATTATTGTTATTGTCATTATTATTATTATTCTAATTTTTATTATTATAGATAATGATATTATAATTGTTATTGATATTGTTATTATTATTATTATTTTTGTTGTTCTTATTATTGCTATTGATATTGTTATTATTATTATTATTGTATTAATTATAATTATTGTTTTAGTTATTTTATTGTTATTGTCATTTTTATTATTATTATTACTTTTATTGATATTATTATTATTATTGTTAATGTTAATATAATTATTGTTATTGTTATTGTTATTATTATTGTCTTTATCATTATCATTGTTATTGGTACTATTATGATTGTTGCTAATGTTAATATTATTATGATTGTTATTGTTATTAATATTATTATTGATATAGTTATTAATATTATTATTGTTATTTTTAATATAATTATTATTGTTATCGTAATTATTAATATTGTTGTTATTGACATTATTCTTATTATTGTTCTTGTTATTGTTATTATTATTATTTTTACTGTCATTATTATTATTATTGTCATTTTTATTATTATTATTATTGTAATTGTTATTAATATTATTATTGTTATTGTTATTATTAATAGTATTGCCATTGTAAATAATATTATTAATGTTATTGTCATTATTATTATTTTTGTTATTGCTATATTATTATTATTATTATAGTTATTGTTATTATTATTATTATTGTTACTGTTATTATTATTATTATTGTTACTATTATTTTTATTATTAATGTTATTGTTATTTTTATTGTTATTGTTATTATTATTATTATAGTTATTAATATTATTACTATTATTATTATTGTTACTCTTATTATTATTATTTTTATTATTTCTGTTAAAGCTATTATTATTATTATTATTACTATTATTATTATTATTATTACTGTTATTATTATTATTATTGTTAATATTATTAGTGTTATTATTTTTACAGTTATTATTATTATTTTTGTTATAATTATTATTATTATTAATATAATTATCATTATCCATATTATTATTATTATTATTATTATCATTAATATTATTACTATTTCTGTTAAAGTTGTTATTATTCACATTGTCAATATTATTGTTATTATTATTTCTGTTGACATAATTATTATTATTTTTATTGTTATAATTACTGTTATTTTTTCTGTTATTATTATTATTATTGTTATTGTTATTGTCATAATTACTGTTATTGTTATTGCTATTATTACTCTTACTGTTGTTATTATTATTAATATTATCTTTATTGTTATTATTATTGTTATTGTTCTGATTATTATTATTGCTTTTGTTCTTACTATTGATATTGTAATTGTTATTATTATTATTATTGTAATTGTCATTATTATAGTTATTGTCATTATTATTACTATTGTGAATGTTATAAAAATTATAATTGTTATTGTAATAATTATTTTTATTGCTATTGTTATTGATATTATTGTTAGTGTTATTATAATTTATATTTTTTTTGCTATTTCTATTAATATTGCCATTGTTATTATTCTTATTTTTGATATTTTCATTGCTATTGTTGTTGTTATTATTATAGTTATTGTTATTATCATTATTATTATTATTCTTATCGATATTATTATTAATGTTTTTGTTATCATTAATATTACTTTTATTGTTATTGTTATTATTACTGCTATTGTTATTATTATTGTTTTTGATATTGTTAGTATTATTATATTTATTGTTATTATTATTATTATGATTAATGTAATGTTGAATATTATTTTAATTGTTGTTATTATTATTATTCTGATTTTTATTGTTATTACTACCACAATTGTTATTGTTATTATTACTATTATTCTTATTGTTATGATAATGATAATTGCTTTTGTTACTATTATTATTTTTTTTTGTTATTATTGTTATTATTCATACTATTATTATTATTGCTATTGTTATTATTATTGTTATTTTTATTATTATTATTATTCTTATTGTTATGATAATGATAATTGCTTTTGTTATTATTTTTCTTTTTTTTTATTATTATTGTTATTATTCATACTATTATTATTATTGCTCTTGTTATTATTATTGTTATTTTTTTATTATTATTGTTATTATTCATACTATTATTATTATTGCTATTGTTATTATTATTGTTATTTTTATTATTATTATTACTCTAATTGTTATTATTATTGTTATTGTTATTTTTTTTATTTTTGATATTGTTATTATTATTATTCTTATTGTTATTATTATTATTATTTTTATTTGTTTTTATTATTATTATTGCACATGTTATTGTATTTGCTATTATTATTGTTATTATTATCATTATTGTTTATTTTATTATTATTATTATTATTATTATTATGTATATTTTTATTATGATTATTGCAAATTTTAAAATTATTATGAATGTTACTGTTATTCTTATTATTATTGCTATTGTTAACATTATTATCATTGTTATTTTTATTATTATTATTATTGCTATTGCTAATATTATTATCATTGTTATTTTTATTATTATTATTATTGCTATATGTATTATTATTATTATATTTATTGTTATTATTATTATTATTTTTGTTACTATTATTATCGCTATCGTTACAATTATTATTAGTGTTATTGTTATTATTATTATTATTATTATTATTATTATTATTATTATTATTATTATTAGTGTTATTGTTATTATTATTATTATTATTATTATTATTATTATTATTGTTATTATTATTATTATTATTATTATTATTATTATTATTATTATTATTGCTACTTTTCTTATTTCTGTTATTGTTATTAGGTTTATTATTATTATTGTTATTGTTATTATCGCTATCGTTATAATTATTATTGATGTTATAGTTATTATTATTATTATTTTTATTGACATTATTATTATCATTACTGCTGTTATTATTACTATTATAATATGATTAGTATTATTATTATTAGTGATATTATTAATATTATCGTCATCTTAATAATTAATATTATTAATATTATGTTCATCATTTTTATTTTTATTATTATTTTTATAATCATTATTATTTTTGTTACTGTTACAATTATTATTATTGATACTGTTATTATTATTACTTTTGCTATTGTTATTATTATTATTATTGTTATTGTTATCATTAATATTATCGCTATTGTTATAAATATAATTTTTGTTATGGTTACTATTATTAATATTGTATTTGTTCTTACTATTTTTATTGTTATTGTTATTAATGTTATTGTTATTGTAATTATTAATATTATTGTCATTCGTAATGTTGTTATTATTATTATTGTAATTTTTATTGTTAGTGTTATTGTTATTATTATTGTTATTGTTATTGTTATTATTAATGTTATTCTTATCGTTAGTACTGCTATTATTTTTGTTATTATTTATGTTATTGTTATTGTTATTATTACTTTTATTTTTATTGTTATCATTATTGTTATTGATATTGTTATTGTTATTGGAATAATTATTAGTGTTGTTATTATTAACATTATTGTCATTGTTATTGTTATGATTATTACTATTATTATTATTATAATTATTATTATTATTATTAATATTATTATTACTATTAGTATTATTATTACTATTATTATTATTGTTATTATTATCATTATTAACAGAATTATTATTATTATTATTATTATTGATATTGTTTTCATTAATATCATTATTATTGATACTGTTACTATTATTATTACCGTTATTGTTATTACAATTTTTATTATTATTATTACTTTTATTATCATTATTTTTGTTATTATTATTAATTTTGTTATTTATATTATTATTAATATTGTTGTTGTTATTATTATTGCTATTGTTATTATTATTATTATAGTCATTGTTATTATTATTACTATTGTTATTGTTATTATTACTATTACTGCTATTGTTATTATTATTATTTTTGTTATTGTTATTATTTTTTCTATTGTTATTATCAGTTTTATTGTTATTGATATTGTTAAGATTATATATTTTCTTATTATTATTCTTATTGGTATAATTATTTTTATTGTTACTTTTATTATTATTATTATTGTTATTGTTATTATTATTATTTTCGCTATTGATATTGTTATTATTATCGTTAATGTTATTACTATTGTTATAATTTTATTATAATTATTGTTATCGTTACTATTGTAATTGTTATTGTTATTAGTATTGTTATTGTTATTATTATTGTTATTGCTATTATTATTATTGTGGTTGTTATTATTATCGTTATTGTTATTAATATTGTTATTGCTATTGTTATTGACATTATTATTGTAACTGTTATTTTTACTATTATTACTATTGGTATTGTTATTACTATTGTTATTGTTATTATTATTATTAATGTTATTGTTATTATTATTATTTTTATTGTTATTGTTATTATTATGGTTATTGTTATTATTACTATTATTGTTATTGTTCTTGTTATTATTATTGTCATTATTATTATTATTATTATAATTATTGTTATTATTATTATTTTATTATTATTAATATTATTGTATTGTTAGTAGTCAATGTTATTGTTATTATTAACATTATTATTATTATTGTTCTTGTTATTATTATTATTATTATTATTATTATTATTATTATTAGTATTATTATTGTTATTATTATTGTTAAAATTATTGTTATTGTTATTGTTATTGTTATTGTTATTGATATGATTATTGATATTGTTATTATTAATATTGTTGTTGTTACCACTATCGTTATTGTTATTATCACAATTATTGTCATTGTCTACATTGTTGTTATTTTTATTATTATTGTTATTGTTACTATTTTTGTTATTATTATTGTTATTATTATTATTATTTTTATTTTTATTATTATTATTATTATTGTTGTTATTTTTATTATAGTTACTGCTTTTATTATTATTATTGTTATTGTTATTGGTATTATTATTATTATTGTTATTGTTATTATCATTATTTTTGTTATTGTTATTGCTATTAATATTGTATTGTTATATTACTAATATTGTTATGGTTAATATTATTATTATCGCTGTTGTTATTATTATTATTCTTGTTATTATGCTTATTAATATTATTCTTATTATTGTTACTGATATTATTATTATTATTGTTACTGTTAATGTTATTATTATTTCAATTGTTATTATTATTGTTACTGCTATTATTATTATTGTTATTGTTAGTATTAATATTATTGCAATTGTTGTGATTAACGTTAGTGATATTGCTATTATTACTATTATTGATGTTTTTATTATTATTGTTATTGTTATTACTATTATAATTGTTATTGTTATTGCTATTATTATTATTATTGTTATTGTTTTTTGTATTGTTGCTGTTATTATTCTTATTCTTATTATTATTATTATTATTATTATTCTTGTTATTGTTATTATTATTGAAATTATATCTATTATTGTTATTGTTATTATTACTGTTTGTGTATTTATTATTATTATGCTTGTTGTTGTTATTATTGTTATTGTTATTATTATTATTATCATTATCATTGTTATTATTATCATTATTGTTATTATTATTTTTGTCATTGTTACTATTATTTTTATTATTATTTTTATTATTATTATTATTGTTATTTTTATCATTATTATTATTGTCATTGTTATTGTTATTATTATTGTTATTGTTATTGTTACTATAATTGTCACTATCACTGTTATTCGTATTGTTATTGTTTTTATTATTGTTAATGTTAATATCATTATTGTTACTTTTGGTATTATTATTATTGCAATATTTGTTCTTAATTATATTGATATTGTTATTATTATTGGTATTGTTATAGCCATTATTATTATTGTTATTGTTCCTGTTATGATTATTTGTATTGTTATTATTGTTTTTATTATTGCAATTGCTATTGTTGTTATTATTCTTATTGTAATTATTATTATTATTGTTATAGTTATTATTATTATTATTGTTATTGTTATTATAATTTTTATTGTTATTATTGTTATTATTGTTATTGTTATTTTTATTACTAGTGATATTATTATTATTATAATTATTATTATTGTTATTGTTATTATTATTTTTATTGCTATTGTTATTATGATTATATTTGTTATTGTTATTTTTATTATTATTGATATTATTTTCATTAATATCATTATTATAGTTACTGTTATGATTGCTAACACCCTTACTGTTATTACAATTTTTATTGTTATTATTATCGTTATTATTATTATTATTGTTATTTTTCTTGTTATTTTTAATGTTGTTATTATTATTATTATTAATGTTACTATTATTATTATCTGTTATTTATATTATTATTATATTATTATTGTTACTGTTATTATTATTGTTACTCTAATTTTCATTATTATTGTTATTATTATTAATATTTTTATTTTTATTATTATTATTGTTATTGTTGTTATTATTGTTGCTATTGTTATTGTTATTATTATAATCATTGTTATAATTATTATTATTGTTATTGCTATTATAACTATTATCGCTATTGCTTTTATTATTATTTTGTTTTTGTTATTATTTTTGTTATTGAGATTATTATGTTTATTATTATTGACATTGTTATTATTATAGATATTCTTTATATTATTCTTATTTTCATTATTATTATTATTATTACAGTTACTGTTATTTTCATTATTATTGTTATTGATATTGTAATTATTATCGTTATTGTTATTATTATTGTTATTGTACTTATTGTTATTATTGTTATTGTAATTATTATTAATGGTATTGTTATTATAATTATTATTGTTATTGTTATTGTTATTATTACTTTTAATGTTATTGTTATTTTTTTTGTAGTTATTATTATCGTTACTTTTATTAATATTGTTATCGTAATTGTTATTATTCTTATCATTGATATTGTTATTATTATTTTTGTTTTGGTATAGTTATTATTATTGTTATTGTTATTATGATTATTGATTTTGTTATTATTTTAATTATTGATATGTTATTATTATTGTTATTATTATTGTTATTATTAATACTATTGTTATTGATATTATTATTATTAATGATATAGTAATTATTATTAGTATTGTTATTTTCAATATTATTAAAATTGTTATTGTTATTATTATTATTATTGTCATGGTTATTACATTAATTATTTGTATTGTTATTATTACTATTATAGATATCAGTATAATAATTATTATTTTTGTTAATGTTATTATTGTTGATATTGTAATTTTTATCATTAATGTTATTGTCTTTATTATTGTTATTTTTATTATTATTTTTAATATTATTGTTATTGTTATTATTTATATTGTTGTTATTGTTGTTATTATTGTTATTGTTATTATTATTGAAATTGTTATTATTATTATTAATATTGTTATTGTTATTAGTATTATTATTATTATTAATATTGTTATTGTTATTATTGGAGTTATTGTTATTATTATTATTATTATTATTATTATTTTTGTTATTGTTATTATTATAGTTATTGTTATTATTATTGTTATTGTTATTATTATTGATATTGTTATCATTATTACTATTGTTATTTTTATTATTATTGTTATTTTTATTATTATTATTATTGCTACTGTTATTGTTATTAATATTGTTATTGATAGTATTATTATTATTGTTTTTGATATAGTTATTATTATTCTAATTGTTATTATTATTATTATTTTTATTGTTATCAGTATTATTGATATTGTTATTTTTATTATTGTTAATGATATCATTATTGTTACTGTTATTTTTATTATTATTATTATTATTGTTATTGATTTCATTATTATTACTGTCATTTTTATTATTATTATTATTGTTTTTGTTATTGTTATAACTAATATTATCGTTCTTGTTATTATTATTAATATTGATATTGTTATGATAATTATTATTGTTATTGTTATTGTTATTATTATTATTATTGTTATAATAATAATTATTATTATTGCTGTTTTATAGTTATTATTATTATTATTGTTATTATTATTATTACTGTTGTTATTATTATGGTTATTGTTATCATTACCATTATTATCATTGTTACTATTATTATTATTGTTATCGTTATTGTTATTATTATTGTTGTTGTTATTATTTTTGTTATTGTTATTATCATTATTGTTGTTGTTATTATCAATTTATTGTTATTTATATTTGTTATTGTTATTAATATTGTTATTGTCATGGTTATTATAATTATTATTGTCATGTTTAATATTATTAATATTGCCACAGTTATTAGTTATTATTATTATTAGTGTTATTGTTATTAATATTATTATTGTTGTGTTATTATTATTATTACTATTATTATTATTATTGTTATTGCTATTATTATTATTATTGATATTATTATTATTATTGTTATTGTTATTTTTATTATTATTGTTATTGTTATTATTATTATTATTGCTGTTATCATTATTATTAATGATATTATCATTAATATTATTATTGCTATTGTTATTGTGATTATTTTTGTTATTGTTATTAATATTATATTGATATTGTTATTATTATTATTATTATTATTGTTATTGTTATTATTATTAACGTTATTGTTATTACAATTGTTATTGCTATTATTTTTATTCTTATTGTCATTGTTATTAATATAATTAACGTTATTGTTATTACAATTGTTATTGTTATTATTTTTATTAATGTTATTTTTATTTTTATTGTTATTGTTATTATTATTGTTATTGTTATTAATATTGGTATTTTTATTATTATTATTATTTTTGTGGTTATTATTTTTCTAATTGTTATTAATTTTATTATAGTCATCGATATTATTATTATTGTTATTGTCATTATTTCTATTATTGCTAATGTTATTACTATTACTTATGTTCTTTTTATTATTTTTGTTATTGTTTTTATTTTTTTGTTTTTATTGATATTGTTATTATTATTGGTAATTTTATTATTTTTGTTATTATTATTATTATTGTTAGAGACATTGTTATTATTATTGTTATTGTTATTATTATTAACATTTTTATTGTTATTGTTATTCTTATCGTTATTGTTATTATTAGCGTTATTCTTATTATTCTTATTTTTGTTAATGTTATTATTCATATTATTGTTATTATTGTTATTGTTATTGTTATTTTTGGAGTTACTGTTATTATTATTATTATTATTGTTATTGATATTGTTATTATTATTATTAATGTTATTATTATTATTAGTGTTATTATTATTATTGATATTGTTATTATTATTATTGTTATTTTTATTATTATTATTATTGTTATTGTTAAGTTCTTTATTGTTATTTTTATTATTATTGTTATTGTTATTATTATTATTATTGTTATTTTTATTATTATCGTTATTAATATTATTATTGTTATTGTGATTGTAATTATTATTTTTGTTGTTATTATTTTTATTATTGTTATTATTATTATAATTGTTACAATTATTATTATCGTTATTAATATTATTATTATATTGTTATTGCAATTGTTTTTATTATCGTTATTAATATTATTATTATATTGTTGTTGTTTTTGTTATTATTATAGTTATTGTTATTATTATTATTAATGTTATTATTATTAATATTGTTATTTTTATTATTATGATTACTCTTGTTGTTATTATTAATGCTATTGATATTATTATAATTATAGCCATTTTTTATTGTTATTATTATCCTTATAGTTATTATTATTGTTATTGTTATTATAATACTAATTGTTATTGTTATAATTATTGCTATTGTTATCGTTATTATTGTTATTGTTACTGTTATTATTATTGTTATATATTATTGTTGTTATTGGTATTATTATTGTTATTGTTAATTTTATTGTTATTGTTAATGTTATTATTATTGTTATTGTTATTATTATTGATATTGTTATTACTATTTTTATTGTTATTGTTATTATTATTACTGTTGTTGTATTTATTAATATTATTTTTATTGTTATTGTTCTAATATTGTTAATGTTATGATTATGGATATTGTTATTATTATTAGTATTGTTGTTATTATTATCGTTATTTTGTCATTACCATTATTGTCACTGCTACTATTATTGTTATTGTTTATATTATGTTATTGTTATTTACACATTTATTGTTATTGTTATTATTAATATTATTATTGTTATTGTTATTTATGTTGTTATTGTTATTGTTATTATTATAATTATTATTGTAATTGTTATTATTATTATTGTTATTCTCATTATTATTATTACTGCTACTGTTATTATTATTGTTATTGTTATTGTTATTGGTATTATTATTATTATTTT
>NC_140832.1:0-185000 GCF_050613455.1 Vespa mandarinia
CAACAACAATGGCATAATGATCATAACAACAACAACAATAATAATAGCGACAACAACAATATTAATAACAACAGTAACAACAAAAACAACGTTATTAACAATAACAACGATGATAATATCAATAACAAAAAAAACAACATCAATAATAACGAAAAAATGACAACAATAACAAAAATAACAATAATAATTATAAAACAATAACTACAATCTTAGCGACAACAATAACAATATTAACAATAACTATAATCGTAACAGTAATATTATCAATAACAGCAACATGAATGAAAATATAGACAAAAATAACCAAAATAAGAATAACAACAATAACGATATTAATAATTATACCCATAACAATATTAATAACAATAATAATAGCAATAATAACTATATCAATAGTAACAACAATAATAACGATAACGATAATAACGATAACAATAATGAAGATAACAATAATTACGATAACAAGAATAACGGTAACAATAATAACTATGATAATAATATCGATAACAATAATGACGATGGCAATAATAATAATTATAACAATAACAATAATAATAATAACAATAATAATAACACTAATAATAATAACAATAACAATAATACAATAACATTAAGAATAACAATAATAATAATAATATTAATAATACTAATAATTATAATAATAATAATAATAATAATAATAATTATAATAATAATAATAATAATAATAATAATAATAATAATAATAATGATAATAATAAATGACGAATATTCTGGAGCGTCTGATTGAAGATAAGAAGAATTTTTATGATCTTAATTTACTTTTATGAACTTTATAATTTTTTTTATATGTAATAGATCGGACAGGTTAGCGTTTTTACATTGCGCATCTTCACGCGTAGATAATCGTAGGTATACCATTCAAAATGTTAATTTACAAGGGATTTACATTTCATTATTTTGTACAATATATTCTCATTTTGTGAATACTTGTATTGTTTTATTATTGAAAAATAATAATTAATTATTTAATATGGAGATTATATATGTACACACACACGCACACACACGTATTCATCGATATTCACGATGCAAAGAATCTAATATTTGAAGATTTAAAAGACAATAATATGCAAAATAATGATTGTGCTAAATTAATTTCTTTTTTTTATTATTATTGTATTTTATTTATTCATTTTCTTTTTTGATTAACGAGTAATTCATTTGTGTGGTAATTAGCTAGAATATAATATTTTAAAATTCGTGGAAAGAATAAATATGTTCTGTGCTGCTAGAAATGTTACCTAATAAAGTTCTAATAGTTTAACAAATTCATTGAAAAAGATGGAAAACGATTAAGTTTCAGGTTTGTTAATTAAGGTACCATTCGTTCAAGTCTTGGATGTAATTTTGTATTATTTTCTGTCGTTATCCTGAATCAAAAGTAAGGTTTTAAAATTGATTATAATTTCAAGCATCAAGTTTTGTTATTAGTTATGCTTGCATTTTATGTTTAATAACATTTTTACATTTCATTTGTATGAGTATAACACTGTTATTAAAGTTTTTTTTATCTTTTTTTCAGATTGTACGCAAAACGTTGACCTGTGAAAGTGATCATTAAGGTTGCAGAGAGATTTACATACCTCGTTGTGTAAAATTTTAAACTTATTTGTGAAAGTATTATCATTGGTTTTACATTCTTTATTCTATTTTTAATTTTTTTTCTTTTCTTTTTCTTTTGTACTTATATCATGCAGAAGATTTGCGACTTGTTAGTAGTAAAGTTATATTCACAATCATTTGTATATACGTCCTTGTCGAACGCTTTACATTGTTTTGTTAATTTAACACCATAATTTCAGGTTTGTTTCATCTGAATTATTATTTTACAATCACGTGATTGTAACCGTCACGTCTCATAATTGATAAATTGTGAGTTATCAAATGTAATCAATTTTTTCGACAATTCACATATTTTTCGACAATCACAATAAAATGTTAGTGGCCAATAAGTGAGTTGTTTCTACAATAATTTATAATTACTTTCTTTTATGCAATTATTAGGCGATCTGAATATATGTAACATACCATACTCTAAGATTATATATTATTATATTAAAAGATTTGAATACACAGCAAGTAATATTAGTTCCGATAATAAATCGAACAAAAATTCTATTCAGATATCAAATTTATGTAATACACTTAATCGTAGCAGATTTACGAAGATTGTTACGACAGGCTGTCTTCATCAAGGGGGTTATATGAAAAAATATATCGTTATTATTGGTATTTATTTTATGTTGAATATTCGTTAATTTGTATAAATTTAATTTGTAGAAAAATTATTTTCCGTTATAGAAGCACTTTGTATATTATGTATAAAAAAAAAGAAAAAAATAATTTACATTTACATACATGCCTGCTCTGGAAGTTGTACTGGCCGAGGTTGAAACACATCGAAGTCGATAATAATATGATATTGAGTTAATGCTTGGTAATAATTTGTTCGAATTCTGTCTCACGCTTCAACGATATGCTATGTAAGATATAAAGTCAATGAATAATTTTAATGATCATTTAACGTATTATTTTAAAAATATTTAATTGTTTTATAGACTGGACTAAATAGTTTATGCCAAAGAACGATTGGAATCTAAGAAAATACATAATTATCACGACTGGTGGTTTAGAGATGATGTTGTTGGATACTGCATTAATTGAATACTACAGTATATAAGGCTTAAGAATGAATCGATGGAGCTGTTGAATTTTACATATTACAGGCTATTGATAATAGTTGTAGCGCATAAAATGTTACCTGCAACAGGAGGTAAGTAAAATTCCTTCTTACGGTTATAATACAATGTATAAGTAGTTCACCGACAAATTTTTTTTTTAATATTTTATCATTGTAGGTGTCTCATGTAAGGAGCCGAAGTAAATACTATTACTAATGCGATGCATCGGTTTTTTCCATTATCTTGATTGAAATTTTAACGGTACTACACGCTAATCTTAGCCTCGAAATTTTGGAAAGATTTTTCTTAGTAATTTGGGAGATAATGTCTGAAACACTTTTTCAGTTAGTTCATAATAATCTGGAAGTAAGAAATATATATTTAAAAAATTCACTTATTCAAATAAACGTTTACAGATTTTAACTGTTATATCAAAAATTGTGTTTACAGAAAAGAAGACCACGTTCATTCTACTTTAATCTACACCAGATGCTTCATACAGTCATTAAATTTTACAATATTGGTACGGATGAGACATGGAATGTGGAGATTTTAGAGAATATTGAAAACATCAAAATACTTACTTTTCATACACTTACTTCAATAATTTACAAGTTTGATAATTTTCCAATTAATTAAACGATCTTTAATGCAAAACAATAAACAAATACTGAAACAATTGTAGATTCGCTGAATCTTTTCATAGCTCGGAATAAGCGTTAAATATGAAATAAGTTTTATTTAAAATGTCGATAAGTTCAATTTTGTATTCCAACTCTTTGCCTTCATTAAATTTAATTTTAATTTATATTGTTTATACTTAATTATTTTAATGTCGCAGTCGCATTGACTACTTGAGATGTAAACAAAAATAGTAAATATCAGAGCACTCTCTCCCTCTCTTTCTCTCTCTCTCTCTCTCCCTCTCTCTCTCAGGATCTTCTTCGTGTTAGTTTCAAAATAATGACTTAAAGTAAATATATTTCTATATTAAGCACTTGCTAAATAATTTGTACAATTCAAGTGTTGTGTCGCTAAAATATACATAATATCTTAAAATATAAGCAGTATTCGTTCGTCGCGTGTTGCTATTTAAAATGATAGCTATTATTTTAACACAAGTGAACTTGCATCGTCTGCGTGCAATGGGGTCCATGCGAGTCATTGTTTGTTCGCAAAGTTTTCGTTATAAACAGTCGTATAGGCTGTCTTTATAAAAGACAATTAAGTTTCGCGAAGTAAATTTAGTAACTACTCGTTAAAAAATAATTAGCGCGTAATAGAGTCAGTGTATCATTTAAGAGGATTTCAACCACTTCAATGACGACCTATTCAATTAGCTACGAATCAATCACTCTCAATTTCGACCTTATCGCGGAGGAATGTTTTGGAGCCATCGCAGAACTTCTTAAGTAGTAAGTAAATTTTCGAATCTCACCGATCACACTCAATCATGTCGAGGACAAAAAGTCTGAATCGGCATGAGTGATTGATTGGTTATAATTAATTAGAAGAAGAATATTGAGAAGAAAATTAATAGATGAAAAAAAATTTACATGAAAAATCTTTGATATCGTTGCCGCTTCGTTAAGTATCGAAATACATTGAGAATTTCATTTCTTGGTACTGAAATTATTATTTATCGAAAATAGTACGAAGCATCATGTTCGGTGTTGTCGATATTTAACTATTTGCTGCAAACTCGTGTTTTATGTACTTTTGTCGTATATATAAATATGTACATATTCCGTATAGATGTACTATGGTCTTTATCATTCGTGCCCCGTTCTTAGAGCTGTTATTATACGAGCATGGTCAAATGAGGATAGGATGATATTTATAAGATGATCGAATTGGACAACGGCAACGCGGCTTGATATAGAATTCTAATAGTAGAGGTAGAACATCGATCTTACATCGATTTACAACATGTTAAACAAACGGAATTCTTAATCACGAAATTAACATAAACTATATTTCGGCAGAATTTATGATATCTTATTCGTCGAAGAATTAACTCTTTTCATCGATTATTTTATTTATTAATTTTTCTAATCGATACAAATTTTAATTAATTTCTACGAATTATTTCTTTTGTACAAATTTTTATTTTTAAATTTCACGTAGTATACTTTAGTCTCGTCGAAGCACATTTCATGTATCTTCTATTAAACGATATTATACCGTATAGACGGTATATGTACGATCAATTTTATTTGTCGATAATTATAGCGTGAATGAAATTAACAGAAAAAAATACATATCAATTTACGAATATTTATTCGAAAATCAAACAATTGGCAAAGAAGGGGAATGAATAAATAAATAGATAAAAAAAATAAGAAAAGAAAAGAAAAGAGAGAAAAGAATACGACGAAGGTATGTTAATATGATCGAAGTACAAATACAAGACGATCAAGAAGTAGTAACCGAAGATAAAAGAACTCGAATAAAAACGGGGAAATATCTAAATTTGGAAACCGTATAGTTTTCTTTTTTTTCTCTTTCTTTTTCTCTCCGTTTTATACTTACATACCTATGCGCTATGTATCCCTTTTCTATCATTGTCTCGTCGTCCAGATGAAGAACTTTCTGAATATCTCTTGATAATCGTTCTTGCTATCATCCTCTTACTTCTACTTCAATTTATTATCCCTCTCTTTCTCTCTCTTTCTCTTTTACATGGAAACGTACACAGAAACACAAATATAAAGAAGATATAGATGGTGAAGCAAAAACTTCGATCAATTTCGATTATCTCCGTTCTTTTTAGAAATATTTAGAGAACTTCGATTTAGAAAACTTCGTATTAGTAATAAGTAATAATTTTCTCTGCAGATGCAAATTGATAAATGATATATTTGAAGTCGATTTTCTCATTTTTGTTTGTGTTTGTCCTTTTGTTTTTCTTTTCAACGAAATCTTATTCCATCAACGACAATTTTTGATTCTGATTCTGATTTGTTGAGTTCGTAGTTTTCCATAAAAAAAGAAAATAAGATTCAAAATAAAAAAATATATTAATCCACTACTAATATGTATGTGTGCAGATATAAAATTATTAATTCAAGAGATATATTTTAATTTAGAGGGTTAGACAATACAACATTAGTGGGTCTCGAAAAATGGTCTTGTTTTTAAAAATCTATAAACTCAAAAGTATCAAACGAATATATTTTATTTTTGGCTACATGCTAATTTATAATTTAAACTATCTCTTTTATAAATATTATTGAAAAATATTAAAGAATGGCAGCGCTGCAGCTGATGCCGTAGAGGTCCTTCCGCCGGAACGCGCGTAGGTGACTTAAAGTAAATTTCTATAAGGAGGAGTCACACGATATCACTAATGTAAAACTGAGTCCACGAATGCTCAATTCCATCAACTTTACTTCACAGTTTCATATCTTATACTTCACAAACGTTAGTGATTACAGAAAAAAAAGGTAACAAAGTTTAGGGATTCCGTACACATAGACGCATAGACAATAGAACAGATATGCGCGCCCAAACTACGACGTTCATATAAGATTATTAATTAGTGAAATAGATACTTGATCAAAAATTGGGTTATTTGGACGATTAATAATAATATTAGTTCATGAATTATGTTTTTATTTTTAAACTTTTATTTTTAATTTTTATTTTTAAACTTTTTATTTTTAAGATTAGGAATATTTATAATATAATTATAAAGAAGAGATAATAAGTAGAGGTTTACAAATTTTTTTAATAATTTTAATAAGATATATAGGTAGATGTAAAAATTATTAAAGGTAATAGAAATAAAATAAAGTTTTTTATTTTATTTTATTTTATTTTATTTTATTTTATTTTACATTAAAGATTATTATTTTATAATAATTTTAATTAAGGATTTAAATAGTTAAAATTTTTTAAATATTAGATTGTGGATCTAAAAATATAATATTATATTTTAAATTATATTAATTATAAATATTTTTTTTAACATTAGTTTTTATAATTTCATCTATAATTTTTTTGTTAATAAAAGTAAGTTTATTAATAAAATGAGTATATATAAGAGTTAATTCAATAAGTATAGAATTTATTATATATATAGATTGAGTATCATTAATATTTTTTAGATTAGTCTTAAGAATTTCTAGGTTTGTTATATTGTATAGGTTAAAATATACAGATGTGGATAAAAATATTAATCAATTCTTTTTATTAATAATTATATTTGTTTTAAGAATATTATTATTAATTATTTGTCCTAATATTATAGGATTATTATTAGGATGAGGTAAATTGGGTTTAATTTCTTATTGTTTAGTAATTTATTATCAAAATTTAGTCTTTTTCTTCTGGAATAATTACTCTTTTATTAAATCAAAATGGTGATGTTGATATTTTAATAATAAATAGTTTAATAGTTATTTTATGTTCATGAAATGGAATATTTTATAAATTAGATTTTATATATATATCCTTAGTAATAACATTAAAAGCATTTCCAAGAGGGCTTAATTACCATTTTCTTCTTAGTTACCATTAACAATAGCTGCTCCTACTCCAGTTTCTTCTTTAGTGCATTCATCAACTTTAGTAACAGCAGGAGTTTATTTATTAATACATTATAATAATTTTTAAATCGGTAATCATTTAATGATTTTAATATTATATATTTCTAGATGTACAATAATAATATCTGGATTAATATCAAATTGTAAGAATGATTTAAAAAAAATTATTGCATTATCGACTTTAAGTCATTTAGTTATTCATACATTATTTAAATCTTATATATATATCTTATATATATATTATTTAAATATGTATATATATATATATATATCTTATATATATATATATAGTTAAATCTTAGTATAATCTTATATATATATATATATATATATATATATATATATATATATATATATTTATACATTACACGTACTAATTTTTATAAATAATATGAATATGAGAAAAGGACTGCGATTTATTTGTTCAATAATTTTAAACATTTAACGAATTCATAAATGCATATAATGAAATGTTAGTACAATGCATAATATAAGTGACGTCGTCTTGTTTAATTATTTATACTGACCATAGTATTCGTATACATTGACTATTTATTTTTTAAAATACACTCAACTGATAAATGAAAATACTGACTAAATAAATGGAAATGTCAGAAATGTTATTTTTATTGTACTTGACTTTAATCTTCCAAACATTCTTTATATTTACATTTATTTTTAAAAAAAATTTGGATTACACACAAACACATCTATATATAATGTATCATATTTTATTGTTTACAATTCAAATCATAAGGGAAATTTTGTTAATTTTTTTTATAATTAATGAAGTAATAAGCGTGTTTTAACAAAATAACATATTATAAACGTAATCAATATTTACATGGAAGAGTATTTAGCTATGTTCTGGGTCGTTTTGAAGGATCTTAAGTAAAAGACGAAGTCAAGGAGGATATCAAGTTTTGTGAAAAACGAGAATCCTCATCGAGAACAATACTATTTATAACAAATTCGAATTGAACCATGTTTGATATTAATAAGATGACTATAAAATATTACAAATTTAATTTTTTTAATGAAATAAGCTAAAAAATTATTGATATTTTGTAGGAAAAAGTTTATATGCATTCTATTTATCTTTTACTTAATGAAAGTTTGGCCTGCAAAGTCTTCATGACTTCGTAAGTGTTATTTTATTTATTCATCTTAAGATTTTTCTTTTTAATTGAGAAAACTGTGTCTAAATTTATTGATGTAAAAATTATATTGAGTATATAATAAACTCTAAGTAATTTAGTTGTCTTATATTATGTTGATGTAAACTATATAAATCTTCATACTGTAGATATGTGTAAATATATGTGTGCATATTTGTAAAATAATTTACATGGGCATGCATGCTGTGGAAGATGTGTTTTGCCGAGGTATAATCGCATAAAATTTCATAGTAATAATGAAATCTATGTTGGTTAAGGCTTGGTAAGAATTTGTTCGAATTCTATCTCACGCTTGAACGATTAATGCTATGTAAGATATAAAGTCAGTGAATTATTTTAATAATCATTTAACGTATCCTTTTTAAAGTAGTTAATTGTTTTATGGACTGGGCCAAATAGTTTGTGCCGAAAGACACTTGGAATCTGGGAAAATACAGAATTATCACGACTGATGGTTTAGAGGTGGTTTTATTGGATACTGCATTAATTGGATACTGCAATATACAAGGCTTAAGAACGAATCGATGGAGCTGTTGAATTTTGACATATTACAGGCTATTGATAATAATTGTTGCGCATGAAATGTCGCATTATATATATGTTATAATAAAATGTATAAGTGTTTCACCGAAAAATTAAAAAAAAAAGATATTTTAGCATTGTAGGTATTTTATGATGTAAGGAGCAGAAATAATAGATACTATTAGTAATGCGATGGATCGGATTTTCCATTATCTTGATTGAAATTTAACAATACTACACGTTAATCTTAGCCTGAAAATTTTGGGAAGATTTTTCTTAGTTATTCGAGAAATAATGTCTAAAACACTTTCAGTTAGTTCATAATAATCTGGAAGTAAGATATATATATTTGAAAAATTCGCTTATTCAAATAAATTTTTACAGATTTTAACTATTATTTCTAAAATTGTGTTTACAGAAAAGAAGAAGACCACGTTCATTCAAATCTACACCAGATATTTTATACACTCATTAAATTCGACTATCTTGGTACAAATGAGATATGGTATTTGCAGGAACAGAGACAAGAATCTATCGAAGCTAAGCTCCTAAGCGAAAGCTATATACATAGATATATAAGTTCACACAAATGTATTAACGCACGTCATACGTTCATATATACTCATGTACATTAATATTTAAATAATAGAATATTCTTAGCAGCTTTATAAAAATCATATATAAGTACTACAATTTACTATTGATTAATAAATATACTGTCAATTTAAAATTGAAACACACAGAAAACTTTCTTCGCTGTCATTTCTATTTATTCTTATTTACCCTCATTAATTATCTTTTATATATCTCAGGTGAGACCCATGGGATGGGCCCATGGGTGAGGATCTCTGTGCGGGTTGCTATCTTAGCATCGCGTAGAACTGTTCTATTTTCTTATCTTTCTGTGGCTCTCTCTTCTATGTCATATTTTTCTTTTCTTATTATATTTTTTAAATATTTATTTACGTTATTTCTTTTTAATTTTATTTTTAATTATGTCATTAATATACTCTTATTAATTTTGATTTGAGCCTCTGTGCGAGCTGCTGTCTCAGCATCGTGTAGAACTGTTTCTCTTTTTTTCTTTTTTCTATCTCATACTTTTCTTTTTAATTATGTTTTTAATTATGTTTCTAATATATTCTTATTAATTATGATTTATAAACTTTAGGTAGGACCCATCTATATATATCCCATTTATATATAGATATAGATATATATATATATATATATATATATATATATATATATATACATATATATATATATATACATATCATTTTCTACTTTATATATTTTTTTTCTTTCTCTTATTTTCTCCTTAGGTTCTTCCTTTCCAGTATAGATCATCAAAGGATAAATTCATCTGCGGTCGAATGATTCGTCGCATGGTTCGATTCATCATCGAATTCTACGCGATAATACGGAAAGGATAGGAAGAACACTGCTGCGCCGTCGGCGGATACAGGCGTGGGTATTCTCGGGCGCGATTAAACTTCATTTGACTGCTCGCGACGAAACGTGGATAATAGAGTAGTCATTTTTATTCTACACTCACGTGGTCGTTAGGGCGCGGTTAAAGGTCCTACCGTGGATTTCGTTTTATTTGTTCGAAAATTCGATTAGATTATCTCGATTAGATTATTATTGCTATTATTATTATTATTATTATTGTTATTGTTATTATTGTTATTATTATTGTTATTGTTATTATTGTTATTTTTATTGTTATTATTATTGTTATTATTATTATTGTTATTATTGTTGTTATCATTATTATTATTGTTATCACTATTATTGTTATTATTGTTATTGTTATTGTTATTGTTATTGTTATTGTTATTGTTATTGTTATTGTTATTGTTATTGTTATTGTTATTGTTGTTGCTGTTGTTATTGTTGCTGTTGTTATTGTTGCTGTTCTTATTGTTCCTGTTGTTATTGTTGCTGTTGTTATTGTTGCTGTTGTTATTGTTGTTATTGTTGTTGTAATTGATATTGTTATTGCAGTTGTTGTTGTTGTTATCGTTGTTCGATTGTTATTATTGTTATTTGTATTGTTTTTGTTATTTCTATTATTGTCGTTATTGTTTTTGTTATTGCAGTTGTTGTTGTTGTTATCGTTGTTCGATTGTTATTATTGTTATTTGTATTGTTTTTGTTATTGCTATTGTTGTTGTTATTGTTTTTGTTATTGTTGTTATTATTATTGTACATGCAATTGTTGTTATTATTATTGTTATTGTGATTGTTATTGTTGTTATTGTTATTGGTATTGTTATTATTGTTAGTTGTGGTGATTATTGTGGTTATTGTTATTATTGGTGCTATTTTTATTATAATTAGTGTTATTGTTGATATTGTTATAGTTGCTGTTTCTGGTGTTGTTATTGTTATTGCTATTGTTATAATTATTGTTGTTATTGTTGTTGTTATCGTTATTGATGTTGTTATTGCTGTTGTTATTATTATTGCTATTGTTATAATTATTGTTGTTATTGTTGATGTTATTGTCGTTGTTATTGTTGTTGTTGTTGTTATTTTTGTTGTTGTTTAGATATTATTATTATTATTGTTATTGTTGTTGTTATTGTTAATACTATTGTTGTTTTTATTGTTGTTATTGTTATTGTTATTGGTTTTTAACCCTATTTCATTACGTTATACGAATTTGCTGCTTATACGCTCATAATAGAAATATGAAAAGTTAATATTTCTTCCGATTCCTTAGATATCGTATTCTATCGACCGTAGAATAAAAAATATAACAAGGATTTAACGTTTTACAAAGATTAAATACAAGGATTAACGATAATATGTTGTGTGATGAATTCGAAACTTTCGAATTTCGATACCGATAATTAAAGAAAGTTAAAAACTTCGAATGTACATGCACGACTGTTTGGAGGATTTATCACTCGATTCAGCACATTGTGTTATATAAGATCAAGTTACTGCATTATTTTCAACAAATCCGTAGCTTTAACATTTCTTTATTACGATGAACGATTTTTCATGCGTATACGCTTATCGGTGAAATACGAAAAGTTGAAAACTCTTCCGATTTTGTAGATATCGCATTTTATCGACGCAGAATATAGAATATAAAGTTTTTACGAAGATTAAATGCGTGGGTTAACGATAAAATATTGTATTGGGTCGTTCGGAAAGTCATTTCGTTTTTTTTGTGAAAATGAAAGACAATCTTCGCATAATGAATAAATATTTTATTAAATTATATATTGGCCATTCTAGTCCAATACCTTTTGCCATCTTTCTGGTAATAGCATGATTCCACGCTCATAAAATTTTTGGTCTTTGCTGGCAAAAAACTGATCGAGGTGGTTTTTGACCTCCTCATTTGAAGTGAAGGTTTTATCGTCTAAAAAATTTTGCAGTGACCGGAACAAATATTGAGTTGTTCGGAAAGTAATTACATTTTTTCCCGACAGAGGATTTAATTGTATTTTTTTTGCACCCAACTTCACACTTAAGCCGCATAATCATTATATGTTCTGAGAGCTAATATAGCAAGGCTTGTGTGTGAAAAAGTCCAATTGATTCTACGCAGTAGCTTTTTGGTTGATATCCTTTTAAATATGGAGAACAATAAGCAGCATTTTCGTCATATTTTACTTTTTTACTATAGAAAAGGTAAAAATGCTGTTCAAGCCAAAAAAAAATTAACCGATGTGTATGGAGAAGATGTGTTGACAGTACGCCAGTGCCAGAACTGGTTTGCAAAATTTCGATCCGGCAATTTTGATGTCGAAGATGCACCACGTTCTGGAAGGCCGGTTGAAGCTGATAAATACACGATAAAGGCATTAGTTAATGCAAATCGGCGAATAACAACACGTTGAGAGGTTAAATTTATCAAATTCAACTGTTTATGACCACTTGAAAAGCCTGGGTTTAACCCCAAAGCTCGATATATGGGTTCCCCATGTTCTTACGGAGAGAAATTTGTGTCGTCGCGTTGACGTCTGTGATTCGCTTTTCAAACGTCACGAAAATGATCCATTTTTGAAGCGCATCATTACTGGAGACGAAAAATGGGTTGTATATAACAATGTCAAACGTAAGAGATTATAGAGCAAAAAAGATGAACCGGTTCAAAGCATTTCCAAAGCCAATATCCATCAAAAAAAGAGGATGCTGTCTGTTTGGTGGGATTTTAAAGGAATCGTTTTTTTTTTTGAGATTTTACCGGATAAACAACAATTAATTCGGAAGTCTACTGTCATCAACTGGACAAACTGAATGATGCACTTCAACAGAAAAGGTCAGAATTAATCAACAGAAAAGGTGTAGTGTTCCTCGAAGATAATGTGAGACCTCATACAAGTTTGGTCTCTCGCCAAAAGCTTTCACAGCTTGAATGGGATACAATGTCACACCCACCATATTCTCCAGATCTGGCACCTTCGGATTATTATTTGTTCCGGTCACTGCAAAATTTTTTAGACGGTAAAACCTTCACTTCAAATGAGGAGGTCAAAAACCACCTCGATCAGTTTTTTGCCAGCAAAGACCAAAAATTTTATGAGCGTGGAATCATGCTACTACCAAAAAGATGGCAAAAGGTATTGGACCAGAATGGCCAATATATAATTTAATAAAATATTTATTCACTATACGAAAATTGTCTTTCATTTTCACAAAAAAAACGAAATGACTTTCCGAACGAACCAATAATTATACGAACGATAAAATTTTGAATTTAATTTTAATTAAAACATAAGAAAAATAAAAGATTAATTAAAAAAAAATAAAATATGCTGAACACTGATCTAAAGAAATATTATTTTCTCTAAAAGAAGTATTATATTACTTGTACATTTTATAGATATATGATTTTTATATAGAACTCGATTTTATTAAAATAAAATTATGAATTTAATTGAACTTTAGAAAAGAAAAAATGTACAAAATTTATCAATTGACTTTAACGTAAAATTTGATTTTATTAAACTAGAATTATAAATTCAATTGAATTTTAGAAAAGAGAAAATGTGTAAAATTTATATCTCGAGTTTAATATTAAAAATACATAAAATACGAAATAATCTTATTCGCGTACGCGTGGCAATGTGGGAATATTATTTACGGAATGTTACTTCGTCTCAGTTTTTTAAATCTACACCCCTACACCCATCACCATAAGAGCATTTTGAATGACAACATGGTAAAATTAAAATACGACTAAAAGCCATTCTAGAAAGTTTCTAGTGAACCTTCGAAAATAACTCAATAGCCTAATAGTTGTCCTCTTAAGCCACATGTTGTGAGAGCCTCTTCGGTATATAGCCTCTTCTTTGCTTCGTACCCCAACCTAATCGATTATCACTCTAAAACTGTAACGACAAAATTTGATTCCAAATTCTAAGGTATGAAAGAAAATCGCAATCCTAACGTATCTGAAAATTCATTATTATCTTTTCGAAAGATACTTTTTAGCAGGGTAAGAGAAATTAGAATCAATATATTAATTGCTGAATATCCTAAACTAAAAATTAATTAATTTATCATCTAGGCTTACGGATTACGTCTCTTTGTTTTTTAGCAATCATTCTACTCGATTTTTCTTTTAAAACCAATGACTCCATCAAGACTTTTCTTTTATCAATTTAAATTGATTATATATTTAATTAATAATTATTTAAAAATATAAAGCAAATCCTTAGACGTTCCTTTTTACAAGCGAATATTTTAATTATTTTAATAAAATCATCCACAGTTTCGTTTGTAATCTAGAAACTATATATTACAAATATCTTCTTGCTCATTCTTTATTAGAATTCATGAATATCGATTCTTTACTTATTTCCGCGCGAGTAAAATATTTAAAAATGTATTAAAATATTTAAAAGCTCAAATAATTATAAACGCGTTTGAGCAAAAAGACCCCATCCTGATCTAATAAATAAATCAAAAAATAAGAAACCATACACGAGTAAATCTCCGAAGAAATTTACTCGTGGTCACTCAATGCTCTTCTACTAATTAATTACAACCAATCACCCGTGCCGATTTGGACCTTTCGTCCTCGATATGATTGAATGATTGGAGGGACTTAAAAATTCAGTCACTACTTAAAAAGTTTTGTGATGACTCCAAAACACTCGTTCATATCGAAATTGAGAGTGGATGATTCGTATGTGACTGAAAATTAGATAGGATGACATCGAAGTTGATCAAGAATCTCTTCAATGATGCACTGACTCTATTACGCGATAGTTATTTTTTAACGAACGGTCATTGAGTTTACTTCGTGAAACTTTATTGTCTTTAATAAATACAGTCTGTACGACTGTTAAAAAATTAATAAACTTTGCGAACAAACATTGACTCTAACGACTGCATTGCACGTAGACGATGCAAAAACTTTTGCTTCTTAAATCGCGAAACGTGAACGAAACGAATACTGCTTCTACTTCTCGATATTCTTAGTTAAGCGATACAAATATTCGATTACATCATTATTTCGTACATGATTGCAATGATGTTCTGAAACAAAAAAATTCAAACAAAATTATTAATATAATTGTTATAATAAGAAACTGTATAAATTATTGAAGAAACGTGCGATATAAAAACATATTTACCTCAAATATTCATTGATACTTACAGCAAAGACATCCTGAAAGGCTTTTGATGTTTACTCGTCAAAGGATAAAGGAGAACTAATCTGGTAATCGTCCAAGTCAATAACAAGACAGAATTTCAATCCTTACTCATCACAGTGCAAGAAAAAACTAACTGGATAACTGTCAAAGTTAAGAAAAAGCGCATTTATGTTTATATTACACGAGACAACTATCCCAAAATTAAAATATTAAAGTAATAGAATTTTATATTAAAATTATTCTAAGTCCCGCGCACGTATTCGTATTTCTAACATTTAAATAAATATACTATTGTTTGAATATTACTCTATTCTATCCCGTGTACATTAAAGACTATTTAAATAATTATAAAATTACCGAGGATATTAATTTATAAGTTTTCGCGTGTGTAAAAATAGAGATCCGATGTGCACTGGTCGAAGTGCAAAGGTAAAACTAACTCAGTAATTTTCAAAGTTAATCGAGGAATTGTTTATGTTTATATTGCACAAGGCCACCAACGTCGAGATTAAAATTTTTAAGAATTGGCATTTGTTTTAAAATTATTTTAAATTCCTCACGCTTTACGATCTTTATAATGTTTATACATCTATAATGTTTATACGAATGTACTATTGTTTAAATATTATTTTAATGTACACAGCATAATAAAAAAGTTATCGAAAGTATTAATTTACAAGTTTGCACGTTAAGAAAAAGATAGTGTAATGTGCATTCGTCGAAGTACAAAACAAAACTAACTCCGTAATCGTTAGAGTTAATGAAAAGATCGTTTATGGTTATATTACATTTCGATTTAAGTATTGAAATATTAAATTAAAATTATTTTTAGTTTCTCGCGCGATTCCGTTCTTTTAATATTTAAACAAATGTATTATTGTTTAAATATTAGATTATTCTATTTCGCGTACATTAAAGATTATTTAAATAATTGAAAAACTGAAAGTATTAATTTATAAATTTTCACGTTTAGAAAGAGAGAATGTGATGTACACACGACGGAATAAAACGGAAAACTGAGTTATCGTCAAAGTTAAGAAAAAGCGCTTTTAAATTTATATTATGCAAGGTCAACTACTCTGAGACTAAATTTTGAAAGTATAGAAGTTATTATATTAAAATTATTTCAAGGTTCTCGTGCGTTGCCGTCTTCTCAATGTTTAAACTAATATACTATTGATCATATATTAATTTATTCTATTACGCGTCCATTAGAGACGGGTCTAAAGAGCTATACGATTTTTAGCGAAATACACTGTTGTTTAAATATTGCATTGTCGCATTTCGTTTACGTTGTAAATTGTTTAAATAATTATAAAATGGTAGTATATGTAAGATAATTAAATGTAGCCGTACGGAGAGATTCTATTTCGATGTTTTCTTCTCGGAATACGAAAAAAGAATGACGTGGTAACTCGCATTGTCCTTCCAGTTTAATGTCCTTCTTGTTGAATTATCGAATGACGAAAATTGAAAAAACAAACTATTCTATCTAATTAATCTTAAGAGCTATGCAACGCTTTACGCAATCTAATATTGTTTATTACCTCCGAGTGCACTGTACTTATAATTATAAAATGATCGAATCTATAAGACGATTGAATGTAGATTTTTCATTTCGACGTTTACTCCTCGGCGTACGAAAAAACTACCGACGTAGTAATTCGCACGGCCATTCCAAAGGATATTTTTTTGTTGACATTGAACGATCGACAAACTCTGTAAGAAAAATATTCCTGGAATCTTCTTCTTTTGTTTATGTTTTTTCTTTTTCCTCTTAACGCGACTCTGAAATTTTCATTGTCACATGTTCGTAAAAAAAATGAAGGTCGGCGCGTAACAAATGGAGTTTTATTACACTCAAGGTAAGCAATATTATTCTCTTCTATTCGTGTTTAATTTTATCTATTACATAAATTCTTTATAATACCCGTCTATATATAATCAATGCTTCACATTAATTCACTCACATCATGTTTCATAATTAGACGAGATTCAGAATGATGCAAAACAATATTATAATCGTTGAATCCTTTATCGATTTTTCATGTATAGATTATAAATAAAAATAAAAAAAACTTATGATGAGGATTAATTAAAAAAGTACTAAACGTGCTCTGTGCAATATATTTAAATTTCATAAAAAAACGAACAGTTTATACACTTAGTTGTAATTGTGTATTTAGTAAAAATTAAAGATTAATATATAATTAGTTTATGATATTCATGATTGTTTGCTGCGCACATAAATTTCCAACGATGTCCAGTTGATGATAGAAGAATTAAATCGTGGTTTAACGATGCGATACGATTTAAACAATTATGTAAAACTTAATCTCTTTGATTTTCTGTTAATATTGAATGATGAATGAAATAAAAGTTTTATGCAAAGTACTAAAGAAGGTTATCGATCATGCGATATTCACTCTTGAAATCTCGTGTGTGTCTATGTGTGTGTGTATGTGTATATACATATATATATATATATATATATATATGTACACATATATATGTATATTTAATATAATTATTATTTATTAACTTACTAAATACAAGTATATATACTTAGCGTCAAGTTTCATGCAGAATCGTCTCGTGTACTTGCTGCACGACGGTTGTACTCTCTCATACACACTCATTAAGAGCGCAATTTTCTCGAGTAATTCTCAAGATAATTAACTTTTAGGCGGGGCAAACTGTAAAGTAGGGTTTTAACGTATACATTCAGAATGTTGCTATAAAAACCTTTTACTACGTGACTTTCCAAGGATCTCTTTCATTTAAATGTTCACATTTAAACATTAATTCTTTTTACGCCTGACATTAGGCTAATGAATGAATTATTTGAATTTCTTATCGAAGAAATGTACAATGATAATACAACAATATATTAACGAATTCCCTTAAATTTTGAAATAAAGAAAAGACAATACGCACACATATATATTGCCAGCTTTTTTTCATTTCTTTATAAATTTATGAATAATTATAAATCATTTGCCTCGTAGATATTAAAAATTATTTCGTAACAGCCGGCAGATAGACGGATAGAAATGATTTAGTCTACGAAAGAGATCGACACAATTTTAATACAAATATATATATATATATATATATCCATATATATATAGATTTATCGTGAATTAAAATTCCTAAAATTAATCTAAAACATTCAGCTATCATTCGTAACTAAATCATAAAATCCTCCGATTTGGCTAGAATATATTGTAACGTAAAATATGTCGTTTATTAATGCCAATATCTCGTAAAGATACGCGTAAAAGTAAATTAGTAGTTGCAAGTGCACCAATAGGATCTAATATATGGACAAGTATATTGAAATGGAGCCCTTATAGGCGAAAAAATGGCAGAAATTGTGTCGATCTGCTTTCAAAGCCAGAATAAATTTTCTCTCATCCTCGGTAATAAGCCCATCTCTCACTTTGTCCCGATAACACTTCGTACATATACATTCGTTTAATAATATATATACTCAGTCCCGTTCACCCCTTTCTTCGGCACGCTCTTCCGCTCTTGCTTTCATTCGAGTAATAAACGCCTGCCCCTTACTCTTCCGAAAATTTTCATACGGATCGTTCAAATTGATGCCGACTCCCTTGTATTGATCGTTTTTATCTCGAATTTCACCACCCGATATAGGAGCCTCGATACCTTGCTCGTTGGCACCTAGTCCTGCACCACCCCAGCCCATTTTTTTTAACAACTGGTGCCCCTTATTACTTTCGTCTAGGCTTATTTCTTGCGGAGCTTTACTATACGTCGATCCACTAAAAGAATCCGAAAAGATAATCGTTTGCAGGAATAAAATATGTATATGAAAAACAATTTAGAGATTCAATAGGAAAGAAAATAATTTTCATTAAGTAAATGAAATTGATAACTTACAGAAAACTCGGAGGAGTTGGACTGCGATCTTGTCTGTCTAATCTCCTCTCTGGACTTCGATCTTTGTTACTGTTCCTTCTTCTACGACTCCTGGTATTATGATTACTGTTACGGCTATTACGTCTATGATTCGCCGTTGGTGATCGCGATCTACTCCTACCCCTCGATCTAGATCTCGATCTACTACGAGATTTGCTTCTGTAACGTTTCTTTGGTGGGCTAGGACTTTTCGATCTTGGCCTTAAAATAGGCGACGGAGACTTTGATTTTTGTCTAATGCCAGCCACAATGTCTTCCTCTTTGCGTTTACGGGCAGAATTTTTTGCCTTATAATATTCGTAGAGACCAAGTTTCTCCCATCCATCGCTAATAAAATACAATAAATAATTAAATTAAGGCACAGAATATTACATGCACTTTGATTATATATCGGCTAAAATTATTTATTATAACTTCTTCACCTGTCTCTCGGTGAATCGTGATTTGGAGGAGCGTAAAATGCTTCTACGGCTGCAACCAATCGATCACTGGGTGGTGCGGGCGGTGGAAGTCTGATTGCGTCGGGATCCAAAGGTTTATACTCTCCGTCTTCCAGTTTAATGAGCGGAACCATTAAACCTGCAGGCAACTCAAAGTAAGGCATGCTAGGCATCAAATCCTCGACAGACGGTTCATGAATGACAGGAGGTGGGCCAAATCCTGGTGGAGGCTTAGAAAAATCCGGTAAAGGAACGTTCGCGAATGGTGGTGGTTCGTTTCCTGGCGCTACACCCCAACCAGGCGGAGGTTGGCTAAAATTAACGTCGCTACCCATCGGTCCGCTTGGGCCAGTATGATTGGGGGGTAATGACATGTTCTGTTGATTCTGTGAAAACAATCCCATTATTTCATAAGCATTAATATTATAATCAATTGAAATGGTAAAACGAAACGAAAGTAGTACCATTTGCGGGGGCGGCGGGGGTGGTGCTTTAAGTTGCTGATCGATCGCTATTTTTTGCTGTTCAATATTTTGAATTTGTCTCAAAGCGTGCGTAACAAACGCTTGATGTTGCGCTTGATAATTATCAAATGTTTGCTTCGTAGAAGTTGTGATCGGAGTAATAGCACTTGCATGTTGCGATACCAAATTAGCTTGATATTCGGACCAAGATGCGCTCGGTTGTTTTAATTTATCTATAATCCCTTCGTCAAAGTAATTATTCTTCGATTCCCAAAGGCTTAACAATTTATTAAGCTTGTTAAGTTGCTCTTCGGATGCAGCTAATGAAGTATTACAGAACATGGGAACAACAACACTTTCCATTGCCTTCCGAAGATCCATAGATTTTTTTCTAGCACTAAGAAATGTTATATGTTGCACACACAAACATACATACATACATACACACACACACACAAACACACACAGGCATACCCCACACACGCACGCACACACACGCGCACATAGTGTGTGTGTGTGTGTGTGTGTGTGTGTGTGTATGTATGTATGTATGTATGTATGTATGTATGTATGTATGTATGTATGTATGTATGTATGTATATATATGTATATATATATATATATACATATATATATATGTATATGTATATATATATATATGTATATATACATATATATATATACATATAATTATAGAAATATTATACATTCGATATATTAAACAATTTCGCAATCAAATAAAGACCTCTATTTAATCTTAATGATACACCTAATATTATTAATTAATTATCAAACACAAAGAGGGAGGACGGACAAAATATAAATAATATCTAATATTAATGAATACTAGTCATTTAGTAAAATATAATATAAATAACAGATTCGTATTCTTAAAAAAATCATTCGTATACTCACCAATGATGCAGGACATCGTTTACCAAATATATAATATGAAGCTTATGACTAAACGTAGATCCTTGGATAACTCTGAAATAGAAAAGTACCGTGTAAGAATATATTTTCAAATTGAAAGTTATGATTTAATGAAAATTCTACAATACTTTTTCAATAAATGGTCGGCAACTACTTGATTGCTTTGTGGTGTTACAGAATTTTGAAGGATCCAAGCTTTTCCCGCGCTTATGCTATCTTTCGTGCAGCTATCAATAATAGGTTGCAGAACTGTATCAAATGCGGTAAGATCTGTGTTTGTGCTTTGTGCACTATTTTGCAGAGCCGTTTCCTGAGCTTGTCTGACAGCATCCTCTACTCTGCCTTGTTGTTGCGCCATCAATGCAGCATGTTGGGCAGCAAGATTTTGTTCCGATTGTCTAACTTGTTCCTGCAGAGTCGTCTGTTGCGACTGAAGGTTGGCCAGTTCTGTTTGAAGCCATGCTGGTGGGCCACCGATGTTAACAGCTGGTGTCACTCCACCCATGGGTGGGTTTACACCTCCCATGCCAGATGGTACCGATCCAATTGGTGGTCCAGTATTTGTTGGTCCTCCAATTTGTCCAGGTACTCCTGGTATCACCGTACCAGCCGAATTTCCCACGGGCCCTATTCCAACCACTGGATTTAATCCATTGTTCTGAGTATTTAGGCCAGACGTTAGATTGACGTTATTCAGTGGCTGCGTGGCGGTAGCGGCTGTTTGCTGCTGCTGCGAAACGTTTAAACGTGGGTCTGCATTTTGCATTGGATTTATTCCTTTTTGCTTTAAAACTGTAAACGAATGACGGTGGATTATTGTAAGATGTTTGATTTCTTCAATTGTTATTGAAAAAGTATACAAATAGTCCAATTTCTGTTGTGTTTTATCTTTTATCAGTGCATAATAAAATTCTTGGTAGTTATTAGAGAAGTATATCAGAAAATGCGGTAAGTCTTTTGGGAGCACTATATTCTTTCCCTGTTTTATATTTCTATACTACTAGCGTTTTACAGGGTATATTATGGGGAATGGATATGTCCCATATAGATTTAAGTGATACACTGACAATATACTCTGTATCAGATAAGCTCCAGTAAGAATCTTAAAGCTACGTCTTCTCAAAATCACCATTGTCGAGGAATACAAGATGTCTTTAGCAAAAGTGTTCTGCTTAACAAATAGCAATCCCAAAATCTTGATACGAAGTTCTCACATTTGGTGATAAATACTTTTGTACGATGAATTCAGAAATTTCCTTTCACCCGTATCTCTTTTATAATTATAATTATTACTATTATTATTATTATTATTATTATTATTATTATTATTATTATTATTATTATTATTATTATTATTATTACTATTATTATTACTTTTATTATTATTATTGTTATTATTATTATTGTTATTATTATTATTATTATTATTATTATTATTATTATTATTATTATTATTATTATTATTATTGCTATTATCTATTATTTTACTTTATTTTATTCTATTTTTTTTGTCAAAGTCATTCCTTGTTCGTTGAATAAAGCATGGCCTTTATGCTTCTCAATTGTTGTAGCTGTTAAGGGGCTGTATCCCACTTACTGGCTTGCTCTGTAGTCACTTTGTACTGATAGTAGTTGAAGTGCTCCCCGCCAAACAGGAAACCAAACTTAGGGTTGTCCTTCTGCTTATTTTTGGTCATCTGCTCGAACTCGGGTCCATTGCGGGCAACAAACTGTGCCAGTTTGTCAATGATGTTCCGTAATTCTGTATCTACGCGTTATACGAAAAGAAAAACGATTAGAAATATCGATTAATGCTTAATGTAAGATCCACTAAAAAGAAACAAAAGGAACGTATTTATAAATATAAAAGAATATTGTTTAAATATGACCCTCTCCTAAAATATGCCCATTGTAACCTGAAAATTATGAACTGCTGATATTTAATATCACGTAACGGTGACACATTACACACCGATCTACGGCTTTGAGCAAATAAAATGCCAAGACGATTAATCATAAATATTTTTCGATTAATACGAAAGCGAAGTATAAATTGTGCTTTCTTCTATGCTGGAAAGTGCGAGATCGCGCGCCACAGGCTTGACTTTCCGTCGAGCCTAATACAGTTTGTAATTACCTGCGGGTGCTTGGTCCATTATCGCGACTTCTTTCGAGTACTTTCACAGTTAAATAACGATTGTACGTTTTATAAAATTGGACCTTCTCTTTTGTATGATCGGAATACGGCTCCGAAAAACATTATCTTCTTTATAACCAACACAAGACGCTAGACGTCGCCATCATTAACCGATAGTTTCTTGATTGGCTACGAGTGGCGCTGCTCTAATAACTGGACATTTTACATGCGGAAGTTCCACCATTTTTATAAGTATCACATTTTCTGGTTGACATACCGCCCGGACTTTCTCAATCCTTCAATTATATTTCAAGTTAATCATATTATAGATTTTTACCGATTTACAAGAACAAATCGCTAAGGTTACGTATGAATTCTTTAAGTATTCATTCCATTTATCTCCCATAGACTAATCTCACGGTATTCCGATATGTCTTGTGCAAGAATAAAACTTTCCTTGCAACCTTGAACATAGTTTCAATTTCCCTGTAATAATATTTATTACTCGTAATTATTACGTATTTAGATTAGAATAGAGTTTTATATATTATCTAGACTTCGGAATAATGATTTTCTAACCTCATACATGCATACGTACATATTTGAGGTACCTAACCTAAATGCGTAAATAAAATTTCATACGGCAGTTGTATATGTTTTTGTATATATTGGCAATATAGTTCATTGGCACATAATATTTGAATAATAATGACAATTTGTATATTGTAGAAATGCCGGTAGCATCTGACATAAAGTCCAGTTGGGCGGATGAAGTTGAAGAAGAAGGAGGAGTACTGCCTCCGCCCTCTGAGGTTTATGAGAATGGATTTAAGATACTTACAGAATACAAATATAATCAAGATAATAAGAAGGTAAAAGTTGTGCGCACGTATAAAATAGAACGTCGTATAGTATCAAAAACTATAGCTGCAAGAAAGAATTGGGCCAAATTTGGAGACTCTGCCGACGACAGGCCAGGTCCCAATCCTGCTACTACAGTTGGTGCAGAAGATGTCTTTATGCAGTTTATATCTAGTAAAGAAGAAGAAAATAAAGTAGAAGAAGATACTCTCGATAAATTGAAAAATATGGGCGACAAAGGTGTTGTTAAATGTCGTAATTGTAACGGAGATCATTGGACGTCAAAGTGTCCATACAAAGATACCGTACTTGCCGGTGGTACGTATGTTTAAAGGGACCTTTTATAGATTCCAAAAGGATAGATTTCAAACTATAAGTATTATTATTTTTAGGAAAAGTTCCGGATGATAAGAAGCCCCTTGTCAACCCAGCTGTTCCTGGTGCAGCAATAGCTGAATTGAAACCGCAAGGAAGTAAATATGTACCGCCGAGTATGCGAGATGGTGGCAATAAGCGTGGCGATGCGATGCAAATGCAACGCAGGGATGACACCACAGCCATTCGTATTTCTAATTTGTCCCAAAGTACTACGGATGCAGATTTAGATGAACTTGTTAAACCTTTTGGAACAGTTGTAAAACAGTATTTAGCAAAGGAGAAACAAACTACTTTATGCAAAGGATTCGCATATGTCCATTTCAAATATAGAGCAGAGGCCGCCAAAGCAATTGCTACTCTTGACGGTTATGGATACGATCATCTTATTTTAAGCGTAGAATGGTCCAAACCGCAACAACAAAATAATTAATTCAATTTGATATGTAACGATAAGAGAAACATGACCTATATTTACAGCAAAACGCTGGACTTAATGGGCGTTTCCAAGTTGTGAGGCCCAAGAACAGAAGTAGTGAATATTTTTATGGTATATCGTATTTTCCACTTTTACATTCGATATCTCCAAATGATATAATACATAGTGAAATTAATTTGTAATCTTACAAATTGAAGTTTAATAAGGTAAAAAATTATGTTGTTCCTTCTTTATTTTACACAGACGCTTGTCACGGATCTTTTTCAATTCGCAAGGTTCAAGTTATTTTTTCTGAAAACATCATGTTTTTCTTTCTTTTCTTTTTTTTTCTTTTAACTGTTTTATAATTAAAATTGATTTTAAATAGAGAATATGTACACACGGGTCTTGACCATTGCTATACATGTAATTAAAGATCATTTAACAGCCCAATTATATTGGCACTTTGTAATGTAGCAGGAGATACATTTGAGATACCTATCCTCTTATTCATTGTCCAATTTAATTCCAAGTGAGCTCGCTTACAATGTACTTTTAATTTATTGCACATTGTATTGTTAAATAATTAGGTCTTCTCATGAAGTATCTGTTTATGAATCTGTTTATGAAATTAATAGGAGACTTAATTGTATTCACTTGGTCATCTGCGTGTCTTTCTTTTTGTTCATTTTTTATTTTTATTTTTATTTTTTTTGTTTTTTCTTTTCTTCCTTTTTACGCCCTCATATTTAAAAGTTTATACTCAACATATGCATACGTATACTTGTCTATTTGAATAGTAAAAGAAAATAATACATCATTATAATAAATATAATTATTGAATATCTAACTGTTAAAATGCTACATTGCGGTGCTATAGATACGTCGTAAAAAGAAAATTGAAGGATAAAAAATAAATGCTAATGCATAGACATATATACAAAAATAGTGTGATAATATAAAAACCAAGGACATATATTTTTCTTATTGGTTGTGCGATATAACTATGATTAATACTAGATAGTCTAAGTACTTTGAGACGGTAACTGTAGTTAACAATCGTATGGTTCTCTAATGAGCTTAGTTACCATTAAAAAGGAAAGTACCAACGGAACGTATTGTCGTTGTTTGACTAATACGAAGGAATATCTTTAAGACAATTAATCTTACATTTTTTTTTCTCAGCAGAAACTTTAACAGTCTCGCGTTACTCTCTAATATCAAAGGAAGTTAATCCCATAAAAGTGATATATCGATTTTCATAAATTGTTACAAAATAAAACCATATTTCATTCCAATACATATATTCCCTTATTAATATTGGATAATGAAGATTAATGAAGATTATTAACGATAAACTAACGATAGAAAATTTAATACAACCTACCGCGCGCGCGTGTGCAACAATTGCTTCGTCATTTATGTGTAAATGTAAAATTTAACGAAAAAATAATTATTAACGGTGCTTGTAGCTAGACGATATCTACCATTCACTTTTATTTACATAACACGTAGCATAAACGAGATATAGTTTTTCTTTTCTTTTTTTTTTCTTTTTTCTTTTTTTTTTCCTTTTTTTTTCTTTTTTTTTCATTTTTCTTTTTTTTTTTTTCTAATATATAAAAAGGCAATAGTCGTTGGCAAATGTAGCGTTTGAAACACCAAATTTATCTATAAACACATAAAATTCTAATCGATTATAATCTAATCAATTAGAAATCATTTGACCATTGCCAGAAACACCAATAGATAATCTTATATATTCATTTTCAAGTTTAGACGTTTAACCACATTAAAAAAAAAAAAAAAAAAAAAAAAAAACTTTACGAAACATCTTCGTCGTTATTGGTATAAAGCATCTTTAAAGCGGACCTTCGCGTCTTTTAAGGACGCATATTGGAGGTCTGCTAAATCAACGATGTACCATAGATAACTACGCATGTACATCGAAAACACGTCGTTTGTCGTTGGATTCATTGTGACTAAGGTAATAAGATAAGGTATTTGTCGATCGACGCGGTCTACCAAACAGAACATTTCTTTTCGGGATTCATCTTGGAACCAACCGGGCAATTGAAGTCTTTCGAAAATTCATCCATATTCGAGAACGGACCCAAAACACGAAATTCGCCAGGACTATGGAATCCCGTCGTGATACGAAGCTTCATGGTCTCGGGCCGATATTTGCTGCACCAAGTATTGGCAGCGCTTATCCAAAACATTTGTTCGGGCGTATAGAAAAGTCCTGGTAATTTCTGTTCAGGATGATTTCGCTTAACCCATTCTTTGTATGCAAAGTAGGCCTCCTTGATGCCACCATTGTCTGCGATATTCTCACCTTGCGTATTAATCCCATTTAACTATAAGCAAGAGAGCACGTTAATGCGATAGCAGGCTCGGCAGAAGAATGAAACAATAAAGTCTGAATAAGGCCTCGATGAATAACACGTGAGAGGGAGAAATTTTCTTACTTTCAAACCGACTTCCTCGACGGTATAATTTCCATACTGTTGAACGATGCACTCTGCTCTTTCCAGATAATTTTCTTTGGTCTCTGGCGCCCACCAATCGACGAGATTTCCTTCCTTATCGAATTGTCTGCCCTGATCGTCGAAACCGTGCGTAATTTCGTGACCAATGACAAATCCGATAGCACCATAATTCATGTATCGTGGCCGATCATTGTTAAAGAAAGCTCCTTGAAGAATTCCAGCTGGGAATTCTGCGTATACGTTTGAAAAGATTATATCAGTCGTGCGACTTTTATTCAATGTGATAAATGAGAGATCCTTAAGGTAATAAGAATAACGTACGAATACTGTTTTCTATTGACGAATAAAACGCATTTACGATCGCTGGTTTCCCATGAGCTCTCCAGTCACTCTTGTTAACTGGTTTTCTAAGTCTGCTAAAAGAATATTCTATTCCGAAATGGGTTAGGTTTAAAATACTCTCGAGATAATTCCCTTCGGTCAGTTCGAGTTTTTCGTAAAATTCCTCGAGCTTCTTGTCGTCCAACAATTCGTCAGGATAAGCAATGTGACTGGACATCGATGCCGCTTTGTCTAGTGCACTCTCTTTAGTTTCTTCGTCCATCCAATCAACCTAAAAGGAGTCCGCGGCGAAATAATAATAATGTATTATTATTATTATTATCATTCAAAGTTATTACGATATTATTTTACCTTCTTCAAAATTTTAGTAAATTCTTCCCTAATGTCGGCGACCATTTCAAGGGCATTTTTCTTAGCGTCCTCCTTGAAATATTTCCTAACATACATCGCGCCAACGCTTATGGATAAACTTGCGGAAACTATGTCGACGCACTCCTTCCATCTGGCCTCTCTCTCAGTTTTACCGCTTAAAGCCGTCGAATATTGAAGCTGCCTCTTTCTGATGTCCTCCGTAAGATAGCTGACCGATGCGGCAGCCGCCCTCCACATGACATAATTTGCTTGTACCCTTTTCGGTGTCTCACTCAAAAGTTGTTCCAAACTTTTTATATAGCTTGGCACACTGACGATCACCACCTCGTTTTCCTCAATCTGAACGGTCGGTGCCAATAGCGTGTTAAAATATTCCATCCATGGTATGCTCGGAAATTTATTTGATAATTCCTTTATGGTCATTGGATTGTATAATAACGTGGCGTTACGTCGTTTTTCATTTGGCAACGATATCTGTTCGAAGGAAAAGGATAAATATCGAAATGATATATGTGGCGTAAAATGAAAGAACCGCGTAAAACTTACATTAGCGAGTTTCATTTCGAAATCCAGAGAATCTCTGAGTTCCGTTTTGGCTCTACCCTTGTCGGCTCCAAGAATTACAGCTATATCGACCATGTAACTGTAATAAGCTTGGACGATTTTATCAGTGAAGCCCTTGGATAAGTACTCGCGTGACAAACCGAGCGACGCTTGATCTAGCTGCAAGCAAGCATATGAACGTTAGAATGTTAGTTGTTGCTTGATCAAACTAGGATTAAACAAGGATAGAATTAATCGTACGACTTACGTCGATAATACGTATCGTGCTGTTCTTCAAGTCAACGCCAATGCTAAAGTCTATGAAGTAGTCGACAGAATAACCCTTTGTTCGGAATTTATATACCGAGTCCTTCCAATTAAAATTCTCTTCTTTCCAGGTGTCACCTTCTAGTACAGGCCAACCGCCTAATACTTGCAAAATATTAAGCAACGGTTCTAAACCTTTCTCTTCGATAGCCTCTAAAAAGAAAGAAGAAAAAAAAACGATACGATATGTTTCGGATTTGGATAGGCAGGATGATTTTTTAAACAAATTTCGTAATAAGAGCCGTATTACTTACTGTTATTCATACAAGTTTTATAAAAGATCTTGGCCAATGTGAACGGGCGTGGTTCATTCGACGGACTCTTCTCCTCGATACTCGTTCTAAGTTGTTGCTGAAGATTATCGCTGATAACGCTAAATGTATTTACGCTAGTTTTGTCGTCCGGAATGATGGTTGACTTGAGAAAACCACCGCAGGCGAACTTGTAAAAGTCGTCGCAGGGCTCAACATCGGGATCCATATTCTCCAATACTTTGGACGCTTTATTTATAAACGTTTAGGAGAGTCAATGCGATCAAGCATTCTTTTTTTAATGAAAAAAATCTTTCTTTTACATCTTTATCAAAACTCACCCGTGTGAACGCATCCTGGAGAGAAGCATATGTTTTCTTTCTCCGATGGTTGACGATCGATGGTGGTGGCGGCGGCGGTATCTTTGATTACTTTTAGAGCTTCCGCTGTGGACGGTAGTTGCTCTGAATTAACGGCAACTTATGGCGCGTGCAGATGTTGTACGTGCAGATGCGGATTGGCGAGTGCAAAAAATTATATGCAACATTACATGATATTACTGCAAAGCTATTCTAAAGCTATTCCCATCTCTATAAACGTGAACGATCGGGAATAGAAACGAAAAATAGTAAAGTATGTATTGCAATGATGTATTAATGTTTCCCAATGTTTCTCTATCGACATCTCGTTGATGAATTCAAGTAGCCGATACAAAGCAGAATGATTCCAATTCTTCACTTTCTTAGCTTCAAAGATAAATATTCGGCGCGACGCGGCCAAGCTTTTCGAAGCCAATGGAACTGTGAACTGAGCGTGAACGCGTTGCGCGTATTTAATTGTTAAAGCGAAAAAATATACATTTGCGAAAAGAGATAACGCTTGTTGATAAATTTCTTGCGTCGAAACTTATTGTACTTAATGGTGAACGTGCTACCTAGCTACGGTTTCGCGAAAGACGAAGAGATCGCGATTGATCTCTATTTAATGCCAATTCAACGCCTAATCGATATGAAATAATTGCGTTCGACATAGATTATCGAACGGTTTTACAAGTGACAAAATGAGCGATAAACAAAGCAAGATCAACCAGCTCAAATGAAAGAGATATCGTTGCGATCTATTCCTCCATGCTTGTTGACTATCGTAGAATAATTGCGTTAATAAAAGCGAACGCAGTTAATAGACGCGCTTCGTCCTTCATATAATATTATACCTGTATGCTTGTTCTTGTACTTTTACGATGCCAAATCAAAATCAAATGCTCTAGTCGTTTCGCGATTTTATCCAACGTAATGATTCATTAGGAGCATCGAAACTTTTTCTTTCGTCTCTTTTTCTCTTTTCTTCAATCTTTCGAAATCTTTTCGATGTCGTAGGAAACGTCGAACAACCAAAAATATCACGGTCTACGGATGTTAATGTAAATTAACTCAAATATTTTAAAACACTCTACTGCGTTATCGCCTTCAATGCTTATGTATTTTATAGTTTTACGCGATTACACCGACCGTGGTTAGTGACTAACTTTCAAAACACTATTGATTCTGACGCGATTCCTGTAATCGACGATTCCAAAAATATACTGATATGCGTCAGAATCAGCAGAATGGAATTAATATATTTCTCTCTTTTTTTTTTCTTTTTTTTTTCTTTCTTTCTTTTCTTCTTTCTTTCTTTCTTTCTTTCTTTCTTCTTTATTTATTTTTCAATCATTCGATCGCACGCAATCCATTCCGTTCTCCGTTGCGCCGAATGAACAGCACGATTTGTAATCGCATAGACAATTCTTTCAACAATATTTATCAAGAGCTTAATTATTATTAATTGAGAATTGGATTAGTAATCGGGCGTGTAATGGAGAAGCGCATTGTAGAAAAAGATAGCAAATAACATATCTTACCGTTCGACGATTGCTCGCAAGATGCTGCATTCGCGGCCAATACACCGAGCGCGACGGCCAGGGCGATGCATAAGAGGACACCGGACACTGCGATTACCGTTAATCCACGTTCCAAAGCCGATCGTCTCTTCCACCATGTTGGGTTTCTGGAAACGCAGACGAAGGTAAAAAACAATCCGTTCGTACGTTTCCTATGGACGTTTATCATATATACATTTGTTTTATGACGATTCATTTGGTAATAGAAGTGTACGAGGAGGTTCGGAATTGCAATGAATCGTAATTTACAATCGATCGTACAACGAATTCGCGATGCTATTCCTATCGACCTGGTAAAATTATGAATTGTCTTGGTCGTGATTGAAATTTCTTCCTATTCAAACTGTTTGTCGTTACGTAAACGAAAGAAAACTGACACGATAAATGATTTGGACATTTCTTTCTTTTACTCCCCAAACGTCCGTTCATTCTTTACGATTGAATAATTTCTTGTCGCAAGCGACTGGTATCCGATAATGTTTTTCGTTAGAGTTCGATTAAGCGTGTCTCTATCGGATTAGAAAGGAAGAAAGGATGGTTTTTGCGATTTGCCAATTTTATCGACGAGATCGATCGAAGGACTTGAAAGCGAGTCCGATATACACACACGCACGCATATATGTGTATGTGCGCGCGCGCATGTGTGTATGTATGTATGTGTGTGTGTGTGTGTGTGTGTGTGTGTGTGTGTGTGTGTGTGTGTACGTATCCAAAGCGATAAAGACGAACCATGTGTCGTTCGAAATAGTCGAAGAATAATAAATCGGCGTTAAGGAACGCACCGAGAAATATCTTCGGCGCGAGAATTAAACGCAGGGGAAAACTCGTCCTTTTTCCGCGCTCGAGGTAATTGCGATAAAGCTCATAAGTACTTACTCAGTTGGAATATCGCAATCGCTTCGCACGTTCTTTTGTATCGTTATCGCCGACGTATGGGCTAGTCATTTCGCGATAGTGAAAAGGGAGTATAGGAACACTTTAACATTAAGCCGAGAATATTTCTCTATATTTGTCGATGGCACTTTCGATTTCTCTTTCTGAGAAAAAGTTTCATTATAATAATTAATATGCGATAATGATAATTAATAATATTGTAACGGCGCAAATGAAACATCGTAAATGGAGAATAAGTAAAAACAAAATAAGGAGAGTTCTTTAGAACGAAAAATAAAATGCATCTTGTTGTATCCAAGGTTGTTGTATCCAAGCTTTCAGGTCAGTTTATGGCCTGAAATGGCCGTTAAGTGATTCGCGTCATGCACGCACATGAATATACATATCCTACTTGAATAACTTAAAGATATAATATCTTGTAGGTGTAGGTACTACTTGGGCAAATGCCGAGCAACGCAACAGAGTTTCATCTACGGGACGATGCAAGTGTAATGACCTGTTTGGTGCGTTGCACAATGCCACGAGATTTCGGACGCACATATGTACGTCCTATACCTGTGTATATATTTTTTATTGCATTGCAAAAGCAAGTATACGGGCGAACATTGATGATTTCAGGAGTATACGTTATCATAGTATACAACGTTATCAACGTATACAGGGAATATTATATTAGTGGCGAAGGATAATAAAGATATATATAATTTAGGTACAATGCCTGCTTCGTTAGAATTTATGGTAATATCATAGGTATTGAGCTGTAATAATGATCGAAATGTTATTGCCTTGAACGGCGTTTAATTCAACGTTCGTTTGAGAGAGCTCGTACGGATATATCGGCCACGCCACGGTTGAATAATTGCGAGAAAGTCCCGGTGTTACTTTATTTACCGATCGCTGGAAGTTTAAGAAAGACGACGGGAAAAGCTTACAATTAGATTTCTTTTGACGCTTGATCGACATCGATTTGCAATAGTCGTAAAAACGTCGTAAGAATCGTAAAAATCATAAGAATGCAACAGGTTTCTCGTCCTCGGCGTGAATAAGTTTACATATATTTATGTAGAATATGTGTAGGAATTAGAAGGAGGAAAATTGTAAGGCCTATCCTTCAAATTATAATTAAAAACAATTTCTTCTCTTTCATCATAAATTCTTCACCATGCTCGATGAACGAACAGTCATATTTCCATAAAAGATTACATTAGATAATGATTTGAAAATTTTCATCGTTTTACGAGGAACGAGGTTCATCGACGAAGATACGGTTGTCGCATCAGTTTTGCCAGAATATCAAAATTAGGTTCGCGTTCGATCTCGAATTTGTCGGTCCAGTGATCAGTCAATCGAGTCTACGCTCATGAAATCGCAAACGAGATCGATCCAACGAGAAACGAGTATCGATAATTATGAATTTATAACGATTTTAACGCGGCTAGATATAATGCGAGCGTGAATAATAAATTAGCTAACGGTTAAATTGATCCTGAATCTCGATAAATATCGATCCCAAAGTCTTCGATCTTAGATATAATATCTATGTGTATCAGCCTCGCAATAGAAAGCTATTGTTGGTATATATCGTTGCCTTTATGTCGTTGCTATATATATATATTGTGTTTGTAATCGAGTCTCGTTCGACGTCGAGACGGTAACCTTTTGATAGAACGACTCGACTGGTAGCGTCTCGAATCGAACGGTCGATCGTTTAACATACTTTTCATCAAAAAAAAAAAAAAAAAGAAAAAAAAAACAAACAAAGAGCGACGAACCGACCGACCAACCGACCGCGTCAGCACATCGAGTATATACGCTAAAAAAGTATATATATTAATCCGAAAAAGAACGAGTGTTATCATCTTGGTCGAACATACTACCTTCGGACGGTACTTTCATCTTTCATCTTTCGTTTCGTTTCGTTTCGTTTCGTTTCGTTTCGTTTCGTTTCATTTCCTTCTTTTTCTTCATCTTCAAACAATGTCCTTCAACGAAATCTTTCGTCTTCCTCTTCTTGATTCTCATCTTTTACCTTTTCCTCCTTCTCTCAATCTCTTTTATAATTTCTTACGCGACATACAGTGGGTAAGTGATAATAGTAGATTTTTTCATTTCCGCAAATTACAAGATCGTGGAAGACTCCTTTAAATGGAATTAATTTGCTCACTTGAATTTTATATGGCAATTTATTAAATCATGTTCTCCCGCGATTTGCCAATTACTATCAAGGTCGATAATATTTCGTCCCGACGTGACTTTTTTCACGATTTTCAAATGAAATTTTTCCTTTGACTCGCTTTTCCTTCGATTCGACATAGAATGCAAGGTATAAGCTACGTAAGAAAGGCAAGAGACCTCGTGGCTCGAAATTTATTCCGAACTCTAGGCCAGTTACTCGACGAGAGGCAAATGCGATTCGAGTACAAACGATTCGAAAGGTGCGCGGAATACGAATTCGTTCTCGGCTGCTTCGCGAGTCTAAAAGTTGAGGTATGTATATACCTGCGGAGAGAAACGGCGTATAATGGTAGTTCCCTCTCCATTCGGTCAAATTTCTCTTACAATATGTGTCTCATGCTATCCCTTCTCGGTCTTATTCTAGAACGATATATGTTTATAAATATCAGTGTACGTTCAGTAATTTTGTATGGAGAGGAAGCCAGCCGTTCTATTCGATACGTCTACAGGTATACGTACGAATCGACGGGAAACACACACATATACACGTGCGCACGCGTGTGCGCGCACGATCGAGTCTGTTATAAGCATACAAAATTTCAAGGTATCTCTTTGAAATACGTACTTACTTACAAACGATGGCATACTTTTAATCGACGTAAATAAACGACGTTATGTATCTTACATTGATTGGTTCGCAAAATACAGGATCGTATATGCTTGCTTCTCGACAGGCGGAAACGTCGTTTCCTGTAGAAAGTAAGACTCTGCTTATGGAATCATGAAAGAAAAGAACCGATAAGGAGAGAATATTCGTTCCTATTGAACCGATCGTGCACGATCTCTTGGGAAGCTCGAAATTGTAGAAACGGACTGTTAACATGAATCTGAGAAAAAGAGAATAGTCGGGACTCGTAATACGAGGAAACGAATAAACTCGTGGCCGATATGGCCACCGTCAGATTTATCGTACGAAGATGATAAGAGTGAGAGATGTCGCGATACACTGATCGTTCGCTTTATTAGCTACGTTGCCAAAGAAAATATTTTTAAAATCGACTTGCGTAACGTTCCCTTGAGCAAGAATAATCGCAAAGGCGTGTCTGCCAATGGTCGTCGAGATGTTAGAGATATGGTAACTCGTATCTTGAATAATTATTGAAAAACGATTATAATTTCATTACTATTATCGGAACCATGTTTTATTCGTCGTACCTATGAGTTATCTTCTTTTACAAGTGCAAAGACTTGTGAACAAGAGGAAAAGTAATACTCGAGGAGAGTGGCTCTTATACAAAATCGTGTCTCGCGTGCTTTTCTTTTCGTCCGATATAATAATGCACGAAGCTTCCGCTTATTTTTCTCTTACTTCCTCCTTCGCTTCTTCCTTCTTTCCTTCTCGATATATGTACATGCACATATATATATATATATATATATATATATATATATGTATATATATATACATGTATATATATTATATGTATATATATATATATATATATATATATATATATACGCATCAATGTGCACCTAGCAAACATGAGATTATGCAATCCCGACAAGGCGATGCGATATCGCGGAAATTATCGAATGCAACGTCTGCGTAGCTCTTTTCTAGCACCTTCTCTTGCGGAACCACGATATTGTGAGGTTTCGCAAGAAATATACGTAGGACACGCGAGTACTCCTAACCGAGCTCGAGGACAAAAGCACGTTTCCGTGCTAACGCTCCAACGATCCTATCACGTGGATAGAATATCCTTAGTTGCATCACACATAATTACTAATCAAATGTATAAATGGAAATAATGCGTTTTTCCGAGCCAACTGATTTTTCGTACCCTATTTAATTTAAAGATAACTACTATGTAATATTTATCTAATGGATAATATTCGGAATATCGCGTATGACTACGTTCGTTGTAACTGCTGTTAAACGATATGCATAACGTCGTAACGCCGTAACGTCGTAACGCCGTAACGTCGTAACGCCGTAACGTCGTAACGCCGTAACATCGTAACGCCGTAACATCGTAACGCCGTAACGCCGTAACGTCGTAACATCGTTACGAGGAGTCACCGGTAATTAATTCAAGTGGATATGACCCGTACGATAGAGGAGAGGTACGATTAAACGAATCCCGGGCCATGAGATTTATCTCAGCGCGATTCAAAAGTAACCATAAGTTAATCGTAAAATGTGCCTTTTAATCATTAACGGCGTGATCCTTTACTTGTCAATTTCTATTACCACCTTCTCGTTTTTCTCACCGGCAAACGCGTCCTATCTCATCCAGCAACGAATCGATTTATTGCAACGTCGATTGAAACGAGAATCCACTCTCATCCGAAATTACTCGGGGAAGATAAATCAATTTCGATAATTGCGCGAGATACGAGATCATTTATCGAACGGCTCGTTGGCCGCTCGTTATCGCAGAATTTATATGAGAGGACATTTTGTTCTTTTATGTCTTCCTCGGCTCTTTCTGTTTTTTTTTCTTTTTTCTTTTTTTCAACGCATCAAAGCTTACGGTATTTCCAGATTTCCTTTCGCATCCGTGATATAGGTATGCACGGATGCCATTACGATTTTACCATATACATATTCATTTCGATTTACAATTAGCCGGTATCTACTATGTACTTACGTCTATAGGGGCAGCATGAAAATCTTTATGTAATAGATTAATCGAAGGAAAGTAGTTTTTAAAGAAAATATCGTTGTATCCGACATATATTCGTCACGCATATCGTTTGTTGTTTTACGAGATGCATCGTAATTGCTTTTCAAACAAAAGAAGAACTCGGCGAACCTTGGAAAAGGAATTTAAACGTGCTTACGACTTATAGCGTTATATTCATCTCTTTTGAAGATAATATTATTGTTGGCGATATTACGAAAATGTCGCCGATTATTTCGGCTATAGAAAATGGTTTCGTTTCATCGGGCGAGATCAAACTTTAATGCAAGACTATCACGAAGAATATCGAAGTCTAATAGCTTCATAGGAAATAATCTCGTTCTGTCGGCTTATTGTTATAACGCTTTGCGACTTGGTAGACATTTGTAAACTTGCACCATGAACGGCAATGAGTGTCTGGAGGATAAACGGGATCGTGGAACTTTCACTACGCTCGCGACTCGACCTTTAGCAGGCTTTGGAAATTTCAAGTGTTTACGAGCGAGCATTGAGTGTCGTTCTCTTTTCAACGATACGTGCGCTTTGTTTCATCGAAAATTAGATAAAGGTAATGATCTAAATTTAGGTTTAAACGAAATCCTTGAAAAATCCGAACTTCTTATTCGTTCATTTTCATTCATACCTTTTATTGTACCTTTATTATATAACTTTTTAGGTATATTGCGAGGTACGAAATACGATTAAAGATTGTATCGCGAATCTATTATCCGTAATATATATATATATACATATATATATATATATATATATATATATATATATATGTATATATATGATACGCGAAGAGAAAGACAAATGTAACTTGCTAACTGAATTTCGATCTTTACGTGCTATACCATATCGTCTTATTTCGTTCCACTTTGGCGCAAAGTGCGTTTAACATGCAGCTCTATTGTTAGTAAGACCTCGATAATTGAATCGATCAACGTGTACGTTCACGTGCGTGCGCGCGCGTGCTTTAATATTCTTTGAAAGAATTTCCATCCATTCTTTCGTTGTAGTCCCAAGAGAATTAATGATCTACGATACGACGAAATAGTCAACTTTTTGGTATATTTTAATCGAGCTTAAAGGCGAAATTAAAGCGATAATTGCATTTTTAAAATCAAAGGATAAAAGAAAAGTTCTCGAGCGTAACATCGATGCCTGGCCGACGTGTTTTATTATCGTCAGAATCCTGACGTGCATTGAAATCACGAGATTTCTACTTTTATCGCTAGTTTATTCATTCGAATTCGTAAGGCAAGATAATTTATGTGAGAGAAAACAAGATCTCTAAACGAAGCGACGTGATAATATGGACCAGACATATGTACGATCATCTTGATCGTCGTGAAGACCCACGTGAGACCGATTTCTTTCGAGATATAATTGTTGCCGAACGAAATTGAAGATAAGATCTTCTAATTGCGATGTAGTAGCGATAAGGCAAAGCTTGACGAGGGCCAACAGAGTCTTTAGTTTCGAAATTTACAGTTCGATTTCTCGTCGATGATGGCTGTACGGTTATTCGAATAATAATTATTCCTCAAGCTGCACGTTTTATTCTTTTCAAGGTTTCTGCGATATCTCGAGAAATAGGAAAAATTACGATAGGATAAAACGACTGAAATGATAGAATTAGTTGTAAAGAAAAAAGATACTCTGTAGATTCGAATTGTTGAAAGAACAACAATCTTGGTTAAACTTTCATCTTCCGCGATATACTTTTTATTCTCGATCGAACTTGACTGGTTTCACCGATTGACCGATCGACCGATCGGCGGCTTTTTACCGGCGTTACGTAAAGTATCGGTAGACCTATCTAGCCGATAATAGCGGTACGCGCGGGTTTCTACTATACACAGGCGGGAACGGTCCCTCGTAAAAATCAACCGGGAAGAAAAGAAACATAAAACTCGATACGGGAAAGCTGCATCTTACGATCGAGCAACTCGCGTTGCTCTCTCCCCCTCCCCCACTCTCTCTCTCTCTCTCTCTCTCTCTCTCTCTCTCTCTCTCTCTCTCTCTCTGTATAAATCGCGTAAAAATCGCATGCTGCGCGCTTGTAGTAAAAACGATGTCTTACGGCTTCTTCGTTTACGCGATTGAAAAAAATATGATTCCTGTATCTGTTGATTTAAACGTTTATTTGATGAGTTTTATCGCATTTTAGTCATAGGCCTCTTCGATTTATTAATCGAATCGAATTCAATTTCGTTAGACACTGGATCTAATCTTAGAGAGTAAAACAACAATATTTATTTGAACTGTAGAATCTTTTAGCCTACTGCCAGCTATCACTTCTCTTCCAAGTTCTTAACGAAATAACTAAACGTTTCTCTTGATTACGCATGATAAAGGAGAAGAAATATTGCAGTTAAATCTAAAACTCACTTAATGACGGTTTGCTTCATACTGTTTGTCATGTTGACGTTATTACTCTGCCCCAGTCTCGATTCTTTCTCAAATCTTTGTGTAATTCTTGTTTTCTTCACTCGCTCGCTCGCTCGCCTATCCTCTTTTCTCACTAGCACATGATAAACACACACTAAAAAGTTTGTACTTAATTTTTTTGTTTTGTTTACAATGTCATTGGGTTAGATAGAAAATTTTCCCATCCACCTGTCTCCCTTCCTTCCGAGGTTATCCTACGAAAGGATGGATCTCTTCTCTTTCTCTTCTCTTTTTCTCTCTTTATCTTGCTCGAGTCCGAGTATATGCATATGTATGCGGAACGGTTTGGAGCGTGGCGCCGGACTGAACGGCCGCGCGCGTTTCTCCTCGTATTTAAACGCCCTCTCCCTACCTCACTGATTCTCTCTCAGTCACTCTCGTTCCTAGCGCCACGGAGTTTCGACGACTCTCCTTTTCTCTTATTTCTCCGTCCTCATCGTCGCTTTTCCATGTTGCTTTCGACGCGAAAAGGCGCGCTCGATCAAAATTACGCCAGACGTATTAATCCAGTATCGCTATCCTTCTCGCACATATCGATATCCTTTCTATCGATATATTCTTTGTACGCTTAAATCGAAACCCGACCATTTCGTTCGGTTAAACGTTTCACTCGGATTGACTTCGAATGGCTAAAACTTAGGCGGATTCATTGTATTTTCCATAAAGCAATCCTAATTTAGGAAACCTTTTTATGTTACCTTTAACGAAAACCAAATCGTTTTCTATTTATTGAGTTAGAAGAAAAAAAAATATATTAAAAGTTTTTCCAAACTTATGACAAATACAACGATTATAGCCGATGGCAAAGAGTGATTATTTAATAAAAGTCTAGAAAGTCTACGTCGCAGCGCGAGTTCCAACAAAGATCGAACGTTCGAAGGCTTTACGAGAAAAGAGAGAAAACTGGTTTCGACCGGTTGCGTTACAGGATAGATTGACGACCATCCATAGGGAGAGAGAAAGACAGAGAGAGAGAGAAGGAGAGAGAGAGAGAGAGAGAGAGAGAGATCCTTCGGTGGGTCTCATTAATTATCCATATGCGATTAACGAGTCGAACGGCTCTATCGAATGACTAGACGCTAGAAACGTCAATGCTTCTCCCTGAAACGTCCTTCTCTCTTCTTATTCTTCGTTTTAGTATGAAAAACTAACAATAAATTTGTAGGATGGTCAAATAGCGATCGTGACTCATGGTAATTTGCATAGAAAGAGATGTTTCTTGCTTGCTGATCGAAATAAGAAATAATCGCCGCTTCGTCCTTAATCGTCCTACCGAAGGGAAAGGATTTTATTTAAGTCGTGGCCCACCGATATTCGCGTTTTAATGTCAAATGAATAAATAGAAAAGCTTTGGACGTGCGTAAATTTGACCGAGTTTCAGGGAGTTTAGACAACACCACTGACATAGGGTTGTAAGTTTGGAGGTCCATTGTGTATAAAGTTCAAAACTACTGTCCTAGAAACAGCTTCGTAAGTGTTCCACTTAAATGTTCCGGGTAACTATGGTTACATTTAAAACTAAGACTGATCTACGCTCTTGCCGCGAATCTTTCTTATCGTCCGCGTTTCGCGTAATAATGCCGACCTCGCGGATGTCGCCAATTGTCCGAAAGTACGGATACATTTATGTAATTTTCTGCGCGTCGGTCGTAACAAAAACAAAAGTAAGCATTTGCTTTTTTACGAGTTTTCATTAATAACAAATACATTGGTTAATTGTTAAAAATTATTAACAATAAATTGACGTCAAATCAAGGCGATTGACAAACGTTTGAATATTTATAATCGACTACTAGTATAAGAGCGTGAGTATTTATCGAAAAACACGTTTGCTTAATTGCGAGAGATGGAGGGAGGTATGACGGGAGGAAGTACGACGCGCAACGGTTCATCTACAAAGACCTTGCGGTTTTACGATAGAAAGATTGCTTAAGAGGAAAATCATTCATATCGTGTCGTTTCTGGCTCAGGTTTAAGAAAAAAGAATAAAAAAAGAAAAAAGGAAACAATATTTAAGACGAATCGCATCAATTTTACTTATTTTCTATTTCAAAGGCAAGAAACAAGAACGCGTTTCGAGATCTTAAACGTCCGGCGATCCGATATCCCCTATCGGGCTTCACCCGATTTTTTTTTTCTTGTACGTCGAAACTTCGTATCAAAAGATACAGAACGCTTAGAATTGGTTGAACGTTAAAGATCAGAATGACTAAGGACAAACGGACATATTTCATTATCTCCTATTTCTAATTTATTTCGACTCATATCAGCGCACTACTGTCGATAAAAGTTTCTTCTTTTCCTTTTCCTTTGTCTCTTTATTACCGCTTCCATTTGCTCGATTACCACTTAATGGCCATTGTATTATTTTAATCATTTATTTTTTCTTGCCTGCGAGGAAACCGTGACGTTTTACCTACACCTCCGATTCTTTCTAAAGTCGTTCTCATCTTGATCGATTGCAAGGTACCCAAAATCGATGGCATTTTATATAGACATATGTAGATATCATATCCATCTTCGGTCTGTCAAGTCGATAATTTAGGGGGAATACATTCGTGTCATCGTTTTTCTTTTTTCTTCCATTCGCACACACGACAATTCGTATGAAAAATATGAAAAATGAAATGCGACGAGGTTCCAAGAATTGCGAAGAGGTCGATGAACTCTGACGAATAGTATGTCGATTCTGACAAAGAAAAATCTCCGTTGGATTTATCTCAAAGGATTATCGAGTGACACTTGCGCGTAATCACGAAATTGGAAAAAATTGAAACTTCATTGATCCTTTAACGAATAGGTATATAAAATCGCATAATTATAGAGAAACAATGTACATTGCACAAAAGACAAGAAATAGTTATCCGGTCGTTCTATTGGGTTGGCAATTAAGTGATTGCGGATTTTAAATAAGAAGGAAACGACAAAATCTGCAATCACTTCTTAGTTGCCAACTCAATAGATGAATTCATTTTATACGCTGTCTCTCTCTCTCTCTCTCTCTCTCTCTCTCTCTCTCTCTCTCTCTCTCTCTCTCTCTCTCTCTCTCTCTCTCTCTCTCTCTCTCTCTCTCTCTCTCTCTTTCTCTCTCTCTCTCTCTCTCTCTCTCTCTCTCTCTCTCTCTCTCTCTCAATATGAGCATGTTACGAATAAATAAAAGCGTCGACGGGCTGTTTAAGATTAAGAGACCTTTAAGATTAAGAGAAGAATTTGCATTAGCAAAAGATCAAATGAAATATCTCGAAATAGCGATTATGCACTCGTCCACGACTAGTTTGAAGATGGTGCGCACCTATCTGAGTCATTATCTTACTAGGCAGGAATACTTATTTAGGACGTATATACGTGTGTACATATATACGCACGCAAGTATACGTATATATGAATAAAGCGCAATGTACATACGTTAGTATTCTAACAAATAAATTCGTCTCGTTATTCAAATGTTACGCGTTACACGTAAATGTATTATATTTCTATCGTCTATTAATTAATTCTATCATCATAAATATTTATCATAACCCATATCGTTTTTCTGAGGGCTCATATTTTTTCGGATTTTCGTCGGAGATTCAAGCCAGACCAGTAACCGTTCGAAATCGGACAATAAATAAATTTAATAGTTAACCTACGCGACGGTTTGAGAGGAAACAGTTAATCTCTGCGAATTAGTAGTGCTAAATTAGTTTCAATTGCATATGGGAGGAAGAAAACAAAGTCCATACGGCAGAAAAACCGATTACAATCAGTTAGGAAAGTTGTTGCGGTTCTTGTTGCGAGAACCTATATAGAGGCTAAAGGGATAGATCGAACTGGGTCGATTCTTTTATGAGAAATAGCGTTAGATTCTATAGGCGCCAAGTTGAACCAGAAAGAGTCTTAGATATAAACTTGTACATAGATACGATAAGGAAACTCATCCAGATTATCCCGTTATACTTATAGCTCGACTACGATAATCATCGGCGATCATCTACGAGGAGTATTTTTATTTTGATCAATGGAGACTCCACCTTTACGATAACGATGTGTTACGTTACCTCGACCGTAATAACATGTTCGATAAAAGGAGAACAACTTTGAGTTCCTCCTCAAGATCGAAAAAGATCATTTTATTTTATTTTCGATCGGTTATGCCATTCGTACTATCCTTACGATCGCCGATAAACGTAATGAATGCGTCCATAAATAAGAACGTAAGAATTTAACTCATTCTACTGCCGATACATAGGAAGTATATTCGAGTCACGTGATGGGACACGAGATACAAAAGGCATAAAAGAAAGAAAGAAAACTATTAAAACGCTCTTATAATGTTGGACGACAGCCGTGACAGCATTTTCTCCTCGTTGACGACGTTTCTCTTCTAGGTGCAATGAACTTTAAGCTTCGTTACAAAGCCGTAAGAAAGTTAGGATAAAAGCGTTTAAGTACGAATTTGGCAGTGTAGACATTTTAAAAAAGTCGTAAGCATTTCTTGCAGACGTATTGTTATTGGAACCAGTTGAACAGCGTTCGCTTCGTGAATGTCAAAGTGCAATCTTGGCATCGTACTTGATCGGTAATATTCGATATGATCGTTGGTTTTCTATCGCACGCACGTCCTCCTTTCGAGAAGATGATCGTCGATGGACGATTAAAAATATAAGCCGAGTCGCGCATATCGAGTAGTATCGCGACGCCTACGCAGCTTCTCTCGATGCGCTCGTAACGAAAGAAGCTCGGCATCATTTCGATGCACTCGGTGCTAGTGAGTGTCCCGTTATATAGTAATACCCGCGGCGATGTTAATGAGATAAATTGAAGTCACAAATGAACCGTAAAAGGTCCGATAACCCCTTAGAAAGGAATCGTTCTTTCACCTCCATTCTCTCGACTCGCGATCGTTCCTTTTAATTATAGAAATAATTATGCGCCGAAAAAGACGATTCGTCGGGTCAGGAATATAACGGGTAATAAATAGAATCGTTGAGTCGTAATAAAACTTACCCTCTCATGGTAGTCCCTTCGTAAACCCTATCGTATAAGCACGCGCGAGCTATATCGAGAACATCGTCCTTCCTGTTGCCATCTCCAACATCGAAGTCGTGGTATCGAAGCGTCGTTGCCTTCGGCTCGTTTTTTATCATCTTGTTTCTACGATTGAATTGCTACGAATTTAGGTTATATACATATATATATATATATATATATGTATATGTATATGTATATATATATGTATATGTATATACATATATGCATATCATATATACATATTACCGTGAAAACGTCGAAGGAACGACATGTGAGAAAGATGGAGATTGTAGAGAAATTCGCGATATCGGTCACTGACCGTCAATCGTTTTGACAAGCATCTTAACGCGTAATCTCTCTTAGATTCAAAAACTCTTATCTTCGAAGATAAAAGCAAGAAGACGAACGGATTCCTTGACGACGAGCAAGGCCGCGATCTTTCATTGTTTTCTATGACGCTTCGCATAAAGGCCGCGCTATACTTATTGGCAGCACATTTATTTAGGTATCTCTTAATAAGTAGGCATCTATATATATGTAGGTATGTCGAAGGGAAATTGGTACGTATAATTGGATGATTTTTTCTATAATTTTTTGAATTTTTGAATAAGACGGTCAAAAGCACCGCTTTGACCGTCGCATCGGCGGAACCGCTTGTGAGGAAGATTTCGAGCGAGGAATTATACGTTGGAATAACGGTAGCGCTGTGTTTGAAATTCTTTACGTTCTCGACCGCGGGGCCAGGCCGTATCACTTATTAACGTGGCACTTGCCGTAACGCGTCTTATTTTCTCCTCCATCATGCAAAATCGATCTAACGAAAAAATTCACAAAGTTCGTGGTCTATCGTTACCCGACGTAGAAATAAATACAATGAAAATCGTGCGCCGGAACATAATGCGCGAGGCATAAATTCTCGGCAAGGAAGGCGTTAATTTTTTTCTTTCCGTCTGCCACAGCTAGTCTCATAGGAAGACATAGTAATACCAAACCGGTTCTATGCTTAACCACTTATCGAAGCTTTTCGTTATTCGCTTTGTGCGCGCAGGTAATCGCGTTCGAACGATTGCCTTCGCGTCAAATTATAGCTGCGCATTCGAATATTTCTTAACATCGAAGGTCACTGTTAATTATTTCTTAAATGGCTTGCAAGTAACGCTTACTTCGAAACGCGGAATAAACAATGCTTCTTTAAAGCGCCTTCATTTGATATATGTATGAGTTGTCGCACGTATAATTTCAACGAAAATCGTTGAAACAACGAAAAGGCCGTTAAAACAATGGCCGAAGATTACTTTTGTCCTAATAACATTTTCTTGCGAATTATTATCGAATACACATATTAAAATTGAAAAATTGAAATTGAGTCGAGTGTGTTAGATAATGAAACAATAAAATGAGAATGCCGTGTTTGCGAATGAAACAAGAAATATTTCGTGACAATTTAACGCTTAGATAATCAAACGATTAACATACGCAATATATGCATAATGTAAGTACTTGGACGTATTTACATTATTTATCCTTTCATTATCCTCACCATGCTCCCATTGCATTTTCCACCATTCAAGGTTTTTTCCTTTTTTCTTCCTTCTTCTTTTTTCCTTTTTCACGAGCACGTCCCGTACGAGGAATACTAGAAGAGAAAGAGAGAGAGAGAGAGAGAGAGAGAGAGAGAGAGAGAGAGAGAGAGAGATCGTGTATTATTCGTTTTCCGGGTTTGCGCGTCGTTAAAGAAAATATCAATTATTAATAATCATCTGGGAATCGTTATATATCGATATTGACAACGATATATAAGAAAATAAAAGTCCTCGCGAGTTCTTGAACGAGATCGAAATGAGAAATAAAGGGGAAACTAATAACGGAAAACTTTTCGTAATTTTGAATTTTCTCGATGTACATTTTTAATACGAGATAATCTGCATTACCGAGGGATCAAAATAACGCTAATATCGATCTTCCGTATCTCTGAAGAATATTTTGCAGCGCCATCTGGCAACGTCCTACGAAGCGCCACCGGCTTCCCAACGGAAAACATACGTTCCGCATTTGTTACGACACGAGATCGAAGTGGACGGCCGTTTTGTTTTCTATTTTCGATAAAGCATACGATTTAACAATATAATATGGCCAATCCAAATCTAACGGATATGACGGAGGAAGATGCGGCGGATTTGCAGTTCCCTAAAGGTACGTACTCGATTTTTTTTTTGAAGGAAAATTAAATCGAGCGATCATAACCTCTTGAGATAGAAAATGAAGGCGTCGTAAATGAATATCGCGATACTACTCGAAAAAGTTTCAATAACGACTAATAATAAATAGATATGCGAGAGCGTGTACGCGTCAACATGAAAGGTCTAAAGTAAGGTTATACATTTTCCTCTTTCAGACTGCCCGTCGAATAGAACAGAGAATATTGGCCATGACATAGAACTCGTCGAGGTGTCAGTCGTGAAGGACGAAATCCTTACTTCAGATCCAATCTGTTGCGCGTGCAAAACCAATCTGAGAGAGCCTTACGTGAGGTGTGCGGCCTGCGTCAATGTGGAGTTGTGTCCTTCATGTTTCTCCAAGGGATGGGAAATGGGTGAACACAGGAACTATCACGATTACGTTATCGCCAAGAATGAGTTCGAACTGGTAGATGGTAGCGGTTGGACGGCGAAGCAAGAGTTGGAATTATTAAATGTTGTACAAGAATGCGGCTTTGGTAATTGGGTTGACGTGTCCAAAAGAATAGACGGCAAGTCTACCGAGGAATGTAAGGCGCATTACTTGGAGAACTACGTAGATAATCAGACCCTGCCCGGATTGCCAAAGATTAATGAAACTAGAGGCAGTTTATTTGCATCCGAACCTATACCGTATTATTACAAATTGCACGATTTGGAGGAACCACCTAGATTTGCCACAGATACCCTCAATTGTAGAATGTTAGCCGGATATAATGCCGCGAGGTCCGACTTCGAAGTGAACTTTGATAATCACGCGGAGCTACTCGTATCCGATTTAAATTACGATCAATTTGATTCGGACGATTCGGACAACGAATTGGGAAGGTCTTTGCAAGTAGCTATCGTTGAGGCTTACAACAATAGATTGAAGGAACGTAAGAGACGAAGGAAGATCATACGAGATCACGGATTAATAGCGATAAGGAGAACGATATCTTGGTTGCAGAGGTACGAATGTACGATAACGCGTACTCTTGCAGAGAGGCTGTTAATTTTCATGCAACTTACGGGGGGAATGGATTTCGATTATCTTATGGAAGGGCTTCATCGCGTTGGCGAACTTAAAAATTATATCAATAAACTCGTCGATTTTCGTATCAACGGTATAAGATGTTTTCATAGTGTTTCGATATTTCAAAAATTATCGAAGCTACGCCAGGAGAATGAGAGAGATAGAAAGCAATATTTAAATAATCCAGAATATAGTTGGAAGAGCGTATTACCGGATAACGTTGCGAATTCTAATATATCGATGGGACATAATATACCGCAGAGAAGAGCGGCCCCGCCTCTCGCAATTAACGGCCTGCCAGGCTATGAAAGGCTTACCAGCGACGAAAAGCTATTGTGTTCCGTGACAAGGGTGGTACCGGCGAGCTATTTGGATTACAAACATATATTAATTACGGAAAATAAAAAATGTGGTTCTCTGCGTTTGGCACAAGCTCGCGTTCTTCTTAAAATCGATGTTAATAAAACGCGTAAGATATATGATTTCTTGACGGACGAAGGATATATAAATAAACCAAATTAATGATTTCTAATGGCACGATAACGTGTATCGGACGATACTAAATACGCGTAAGTCTTTTTTCGTATATTTTTTATCGCCGTGTCCATTAGTCAGGCTAAATTTAAGTTGTAACATTAAAGAGAGATAGTATGGCGCATCGAGATATCTGTAGAATCTGCAAGAAAGAGCCGTATTATTTGTAATTCCTATAACAAAAAATTTTCTATAACATTAATATCGTAAACGTGTTTATTCGTCGTTACGATACTTGCTCGGCCAAGATTCACCGTTATCTTATTTTCTGGACCAAAATAATTTTTTTTTTTTTTTTTTTTTTTTTTTTTTTATAGAATTCGAGAACGCGGAAACGCTGTTAATATCCGAAGTATACATGCTGCTGGAACATAGGAAAGCTCAAAACGAGTCTGCGGAAGAGGAACAAGAATTTTCGGAAGTCTTTATGAAGAGTTTAACGTATACTAATCGATTTGGAAGATTTAAAAATAAAGAAACCATCGCAGCGGTCCGAAGGTAATACTCTCGTCGACAATTTTTAATTCGAACTTTGAAAGAGTCGAGTTTAACGTCCTCTTAACGTATTTTCACCAGCGTTTACACGGATGCTTACGCCGTGTCTACATCGTGTTTATTAAAGCCATATCGATTAATTACATTGCAGCTTATTGATGCAAAAAAAATTACACAAGTTCGAACTCGCCTCGTTGGCAAATTTGTGCCCGGAAACTCCGGAGGAAGCCAAAGCCTTGATTCCCAGTCTCGAAGGACGTCTCGAGGACGAAGAGCTACGAACGATCCTGGAAGATATACAAACGAAAAGATCTTTGCAGTACTGATCCTTTCCCTTACGATCGATCTCACGACTGTAAATATCTATATATATATATATATATATATATATATATATATATATATATATATATATCTGCGTATTCCTTTCGAGATATGCGACAACACTCATTCCATTTTTCAATAAAAGTAAATCGCCTCTCTTCTTCGTTTTTCTTTCGTTTTCTCTTCCTTTACTTAATTCATTTTTCTCTCTTTATCAACTAGCCGGGAGAATGTTGCGTCCAGTTACACAATTGCGCATCGATTTGCGACAGGGTGAGAAGGCAAGCATCATCCTCTGTGAGAGAGAGAGGAAGAGAAAACCGCTAATCGTAGGACCGACAACCGCACATTAACAGTCAGGTAATTGCGTACGGGTTGACTTTGCACGCTCATCATCGTCCCACGAAGCAATCGCGCCAACAACATCCCCCTACTCTCTCGCGATGCTTTCTTTTGCCGAAGCGTCTGGGTTGCGATAAGGATCGTACAGTCTTTCTCCTTTGCGCCGTCCAACGTCGTCCAACACGCCCTAATGGGCACCTTCTGGCCACCGTGCTACGCTCCATGGATATCATCTATCTCGTTGCGAATTGCACTTTTCTTCTATCGCGCCGTATCATCTCTCTTTTATTTTTTCGCGCTATGCGACGGAATGTAACGGAGGGATCGCAGCAGGATCAAGCGTAACGAGTGGCAAGGAAAAAGAGAAACGTTGTTTATAATGACCAGCGCGTTGGGTGTGCGATCTAAGAAGGCGACATACACGTAACATATACGTTTAGCGAAATTGGGCGACGAAGGAAGGAAGAAAGGAAAGAAAGAAAGAAAGAAAGAAAGAAAACTGCGCCATCGACTGCGCATTCATTTTGATCCGATCCATTGAGTCGCGCCATCTTTCCTAACTCGTATGTAAATGCGTCTCCTTTGGTAAAGCGATTATAGTCGCGCATTCTATGAAAAGAAGAAAAACAAATACAAACATTTCGAACACGTCCGTAGCGAAAACGTAGAATACTTCGAATGAATCTAATTGCGCCCGTACGAATATTAAGGATCTTTCGTAAAAATCGTGCTGACGCACGTGACTGAACCGGTGGGCGTTATCGTCCGTATGCCTATTCACTGTACTTATCGTCGGGATTGCTCCTACGCGCAAACCTTTCAAGATAATTATGTTGATCGTTAATCGACTATAAACCCGAAGCAATTACCACTAATTTTATCGTGCAATCGGAAAGGTTCGCGCGAAGATGGAAAAACTGTGTCGATTTCGAGAGAAATGTTATCTAGAAACAAGTGCTATTCGAGCATGCGTGCTACTATAACTTTCGACGTATTTTCCGTTCTCCTCGGCAATAGCTTTTTACGCCTTTGATTAAATAACCCTATCCTGGTGTATTGGTTTGGAACAAGTTTTTCTTTTTTCTTAGGCGACGCAATAACGTGCGTTTCTTTTACAAATTTTTCGTCTACTCGGCAATGTGAATGGATTTTCCTAGTGCAGACGTTCCTTTGTAAATTGGACAATTTGATCGGCGATCCGATGAAAAATTGTTTAATGCAAGTTTTACGCTTCCGCGTAAGGTAGGGTTAAGCGGGCAATCGATGGAATCAATTTGCATAATGTATACGCGCAAATGTGTACGTTCCACAATGAATTCTCTAATGGGGACGCCTTCTGTCGACGATATCGTATGATATCGACATCGGCCGTATGTACTGGTACGTATTAACGGATACGTTGACGATAACGATAAAGATCGCCGACGGCGAATTTTAAATCGGCGAATCCTTAAAATTTTTGATCTTACGTACGATTATTTTTTTTTTAGGATCTAACGAGGAGTGATTAGAGAACGGTAGGAGAATAGATATTTTAATTGTAACAGTGCATGGTGCACATATAGAGTACGTAGGATCGAAAAAAATCGAATCGAGGTTTCTCGTTCGCGCTAAGTTATTTTGGAATTTTGTCTCAGCACAAATGTGAAATCTTTGCAATTTCTTTCGCGCAATGAAATAGCTATCGATCGCGGAGACACGATCGGACGCGAAGGATAAAGATCATCTCCTTTTCTCGAGGAGGTCGCTTTTAAACCGACCAGTTTACTTTTCTTTGATTATTGTCGTCAAGCCGTGCATGATGTCTCGTTCAACGAGAAGGTTGTAGTATAGCAACGAGCGTAGCGATGATAAATAGATACGCGGAATATTCGAGAAAGTGGGTGTGAAAAATTGACGAGGATTACGAGAAGAGAGTACGTGGTTGAATAAGAAGAGGAAGCTCCTTGTCTCGCCAAAACCTAATCGGGCTACAAAAGCTGAAGAAAAATCGCCGACGTTGGGAGAAAAGGAAAGAGAGGATAAAAAAGAAAATAGGTTCGTTAGGATTGGAAAGGTCGAGAGCAGCCGAGAGCGGTCGAGAGTAGCGCGACTCGATAGGAGAGGACAAGATATGGGTACGTTGATGCGCTGCTGCGCTTCTGCGCTGCTCCTCGAGCTCCGATCGAGCGAGGCCGCGCGTTGCACTCGTCGTCAAGCCGAACGTGTACGAGGCAAACCGAGGGAAGCCGGCCGGGAAGCTGAGCGATTGGTCACCGGATCTGACCGAAGAATACCGAGGTCGACCGAGCCCAAGCCGAAGGGGAAGCGAGCGCGCGCAAAGCGCCAGGCGGCGAGTCTCCACGGAGAGAGGCGCACAGCTCAAAATATATTCAGTGTATTGCAAAGAAGCGTGCGACGTGCCGTTCGCGTTTCGCTCGCGCGTTTGCTCCTTCGTTTGCGCGCGCATCTTCTCTTTTCTCTCGGTCGTAAGACGACGCTTCGCGATATACTCTATAATATACATTATATGCTCGCACGAGCGTTTTCCGAGGAAAGAAAAATAGTTGGACGCTTTTTCCTTCGAGAGGAGAAAAGAGCCTCTCTTTCTGTTTCTTTATTTTCCCCTTCCCCCTTCCTCCACCCCATCCCTGCCCTACCCCTCGACCCCTCTTTCTTTCTCGCTTTTTCTCACTTTTCCTCGACGTAGGAGCGTCGAAGAAGATACAGGAGGATCTTAGAGGATACAGGATCCTCTTAAAAAGAGGAGAACCGTGCGTGCCAGAGAGGAGGCTCTTTCTCTTGGTTGACCGTGAGCCCAGTCGTAAACGCCATCCACTCTTTTCTCCGCTAGAGAGGATTTTTCTGTGAAAAAAAGTAAAACAGAGGAGGAGAAGGAGGAGGAAGAGGAGGAGGAGGTTATCGCTCGTGACTAGAAAGGAGGAAGGAGGATCGACGATCGGAGCTTTTCCCACGAGAGAGATCGGTGAGTCTCCGTCAGCAATGTCGTCGTGATACCGAATGAAATGGCCGAAGGTCGAGATGAGAGTTCGCTATCTCTCTCTCTCTCTTTCTCTTTCTCTCTCCCTCGCTCTTTCGCTCTCTTTCTCTCTCTTTCTCTCTCTCTCGCTCTCTCTCGCTCTCTCTCGCTCTCTCTCGCTCTCTCTCGCTCTCTCTCGCTCTCTCTCGCTCGCGCTCTCTCTCTCTCTCTCTCTCTCTCTCTCTCTCTCTCTCTCTCTCTCTCTCTCTCTCTCTCTCTCTCTCTCTCTCTCTGTCTGTCTGTCTTTCTTTCTCACAGAGTGTCGAGCGAGCGAGAGGAGAGGAGGTCGTTTACTTGGTCGCGACGCGACGCGACGCTTCCCGCGAATCCGCATCGTCGATTTCTACGAGCTCGCAAAGTGCATCTTTCGCCAAGATCTTCATAGTATCGTGGCTCTTGGCTTAGCCACGATGGCAATCACGGTGAAAATCACGATTATTCCGTCCTCTCCGCTTTGTTGGCCGCGTTTTTTTTTCAAAGAGTTTACAATCCAGCTAAATTACATTCTCTCTTAATCTTCTTTGAATCCCCTTTAATAGTTTTATCCAATGCTAAATATATATATATATATGTGTGTGTGTGTGTGTGTGTGTGTGTGTGTGTGTGTATGTATGTATGTATGTATGTATGTATGTATATTTGTACAATTATCATTATGCGTTACTCGTATAACCGATTATAGAATATTTTATGAGGAAGTTTGGTTTCTTGCGAGTCATTACTTTTACAAATTTTCTTTTCCTAGTTCTGCCATTATTGAAAGACGTATGTAAAAGAGGGTTGCCTTTTGTTTCGGCATGTTTCTTTTTCATTGAAACATTGAAAAACGGCTAGAACGGCTTGCAAACTTCAACAGCACCGTCCGTCGACGTCGGTACTCTTTATAAATTATAAGATAGGTTCTAGGTCGATCGATGTATACTATTAGTTCGTGTTAATTAATTAAGCTAATGTAGTCATTGCCGGTGTGCACCGAGCAAACTATTAAATCTTTCGTTTTAATCTTTGTATCATATATCATCCATTTCTATTCGTCCGTTTATATCTGAAGAATTTTTAACGATAAAAACGATTAGTTTGTATGATTAGCAAATTAACGATAAGAAAATAGAAAGAGAAATAGAATTCATTAAGAGGTCACAGAATCGTGTCAAATATCTAAGCGGATGCATAAAGATGGAAAATCCATTAAAGACTCGTTGGTCTTTATCCGTTCTCAAACTTGCATTCCTTTCCTCGTTTCCTCGGAAGCGACCAAACACGACCAAGCTCGATACATTGTATTTTTACTAGGTTAACCGTGTAAACGGACACGCGATCGATCGAATCGATCAAAATTCATTTTTCGACGCAAGTAAATTTAAGCGGCCAACATTTACGCGCGATCGTTTGTCATCGGCAACGTTCCAATGTAGTATCGTACCGGTATCGGATTTGCGGCATCGCATTATCTCTATCGTAATATATTACGTTGCTGGCAACAGATCGCGACGCGTTCATATTGCGAAGCACTATTTGTTATACGCGAAAGCTCGAGTTACTCTCTGTTGCAAGAGAATCGCTACGGCTCGATCGCACTTTCTTTATATATAGATATGCATATGCTCTCTATACTCTCGTGTTTATTTCCTTTTGCGATCTTGTAAGAATTTCTAATTACGAATTTCTAAGAACTTGTATTCGAAACGAAAAAAGAAGTTTCCGCTCCGCATTAATTGAGATATGTCGGAGCGAATGGTGGAGAGCGAAAGACAACGAGTCGATACGTCAACGCTGAACTTTGGATAGGTTCGTGAACGAACTTTTCCTTTTCGATCTTTTCGATCCACTCGTAGATTTCTCTCTCTTTCAGCTTTCTCAATGGTCTCAGTTTCCATTGAAAACGTCCAACAGTTTTGCATATAGGTTTCTGCTACTTCCATTGTTATTCTAATTCAATTATTATTCTATGAATGTCAAAACTAGCTCGTGACATCGTGAAACTCTGCCGAGCGAGCAATTCCACGATCTCTCGTCTTCCTTTATGCCTCTGGTTGGATTTTTTTTCTTTCCCCTAACGCACTGAAATGTACGCGAAAACTGCATAAAAATACGCGCTTTCGTTGCACTTTTTGTAGTGAAAAGTTGCGTTGAAAGTTTGCGTTTCCCCGAAATCAAATCCACTCGTACGCGCCCCGTGTTTTCGTCGTGGAAAAACAAACATAGGATGCGATCCTATTTTCTAGCTTTCAGCCAGGTGCATTTGCACGAGAACGTGAAGAAGGTTAAAACCTCGTACGCTTTTTGGTACGAGCGAGTTTGTTGATATAATTCGTAGCGCCAGAGACGGCTCTTCTCTTATCCTTGCTCTCTCTTTCTCTCTCTCTCTCTCTCTCTCTCTCTCTCTCTCTGCCCCCTCACCCATCATGTTTCAACAGTTTTACTCGAATAAATCGAATAAAATGTACACGTACGTAGAGGTACTCTCATTCAACTCAACCATTTCAATTCCATAAGAATGGAACGGCGGAAGATGCCCTCGATCACATCTATCGATAATTATTATCGCCGTTCTCGTCGACATCGATCGTGTCTCTTCCTCGAGATGCAACATCACGTCGCAAAGTACGTGGCAAACGATCGAGAAAGCTATTACATATACGCGCGGACGCATATACATGTATATGCATATACGCAGGCACTTACGTTATCCGAGAAAACATGAGGCTAACGATATCAACGACCCGTAGATATGTATATCGAGTCCGAAGAGACGGAAAGAAGAGCGTGCGATCGTGCGCGCGAGAGAGCGAGAAAGGAGAAAAGAGTGATAGCAAAGAGAGAAGGAAGATGGCCGTTGAGGATCTCAAAGCGCCTACTTATTTGCACGTACAAGTTCCGCGACGTCCGCGTGACGCGTATTTCATGACCTCGAAAATCTAGCTCGATCGTGCGAGAAAAAGATAGGGAGAAAGAGAGAGAGAGAGAGAGAGAGAGAGAGAGAGAGAGAGAGAAAGAGAGAGAGAGAGAGAGAGAAAAAGTTTGTGATAGTCGGGCAACTAAAGTTCGAACCGTTCCTTGTGTCTTAAAGTCTTCAACAACGTTTTCGCGTTACCGTCGGATATTCTTAAAAGCTTATTGTTAATCATTTTTGGACATCCCATTAATCAAGCGAACGTCGTATAAATGAATGACGTGTCAGGAGAAACGTTTTCGATATCTTTTCTAGACAAGGTGCAAGGAAAAATGTTTAAAAGACGTAGGAGAATAATTCGTAATACGTATTTACAACGAAGTCAAAGTCGAATTTCAATGGAAATCGTCACGACGCAATCCAGTGTTCTCTGTATATCGCGTTAACAAATATTGACGATTCTTTAATATTATCTGAATTTCTAGCGTTTATATCTATATAGCGAAGCGTGTGCGTAGACGATAGCAACGTTTTACGATATTAATTAACGAGTTACGTTTACGGCTGACGGTTCTCGTTATTCGATATTGAAAGAGAGAAATAGCACAAACGAATTCCCTTAAAAGCGTCGTTCGTTTACGCTTCGGCAAATATACTATACTCGTTTTCTAATCTCGTCGACGACGATGAGTCAATCTTTATCGGTCAGCATCTATCGAAGATGTATAAGCTGGGACTCGAAGTAACTGGTATGCAATAAAACGTTATACAAATTGTCCGACGGAGACAAAATCAACCAAGTTCGAGATCAAATGAGAGAATATCGGTCGTTTGTCGGAACCTTTTACCGCGCAATACCGTCGAGCGATAGGCGTCTTATGTAATTTCGTGCACGTCTATTTGTTATTCCATCGAGATGCAAAGAGGATGTTCGAATATAAGTGCGTAAACCTTTCACCTAGTTCGCTCTCATCCATTTCTTTCTCTAAATTCCATAGCAACTATTTGTTTCCTTCGATGCGATCGCTTTCATCTAGAACTGAACGAACGATCTTTCCCGATAATAATTTTTATTTTTTGGATAGGTGACTTTTCGAATCGAGCGCCAAGCTTGTAAACGACGACGATTGCTCTATTGACAAGCATATTTTATTGTATCGAGCTAAAAGACTAGGGATATAATAAATGTCGATCATTTGTATCGGTCTTTGAACATGCGCACGTATCTAGTAACGCTCTTTTTCTAGAACGTTATCAAATAAGTGCTGTTTGAGCGTTGATTTGCGTGACTTTTTCGAGAGACAAAACATCCGTTTGTCTAACGATCATCTATCGATCACGGTGCGATCCGATATTGAGCTCTTCTCGAGCTACAAAGCGAGCGACAAAGTTTGCGCTATTTCTTTCCAAAGAGATGATCCAAAACTCGAAGAAAAGAGGAGAATTGAAGAAAAAAATTGCCTCACGACCGGCCCCGTGCTAAAATAACGATTTCTTGCGGTTAACTCGCGTTAATTAAAGTAATAAAGTAACGTTTCCCGTATGTAGGAGAAACGCCGCGCGCCATGTAGCGCTTATCGACGAGTACAATTTAATTAAATAAAGCCAATAAAAGGGAATATCTCACGGGCGGTTATATTATATTACAATCTCGATCCAACTGTGATTCGAGAGTTGATTAATGCGAGAGACCGAGTCGAATGTATGTCGAAACGATTAATCGATTATTATCGCTCAAGGAAGAAGCGCGAGTTGGCTATCTCTCGGTGGTAAGCTCGGAACTCTAGGGCGTTTGCTCGTTGAAACGAGCGAGAAGGAAAAATCGTGCGGAAAAGTTGCGTTAACGCTATGCTCGATCGAAGGGAATCCCCCTACTGGATTCGCTCGTTTTAAATTCGCTCGTTTAAAGAGAACGTGGTGACGATGCAGATGCAGCCGCGATATGTGTCGTTGACCCCGCAGGTGGGCCCCGATGATAATAACGCTCGATCTCTGTAATTGCTATACGGTGGTTAAACTGGCTGGTGGAACGACGGTTAAAATTACCTGGCCGAGTACACGCCGCGTCGTGAAACCACCTTGCTCCCATTGCTCCATCGTCGATTCCCTTAGTTTTCTATTTAGTTTTCTATATCTATTATGTCTATTTTTTATCCCTATTATGTCTTTGTCTCTGAGGGAAAGAAAAAAAGAAAAAAAAAAAAAACACGTTGCAACATATTCGTTTTCGTTTCAATCAACGAAACAGAATCTTCCTCTCGGCCGTCTTTAGGAACGGCAAGGCTTTAACACTCGCGTCAACTCGTTCACGACGACGTCTCTGTTTTCCAAAAGAAATTTCATCGAGAGTCGTTCGCATTTATTCGGCCGCCGGCGCAAAAATATATTTCCTAACTTGTATCGCCCTCGCTACGATACAAAGATCGATCAAAGTACTTGGCTTTTTTCTTTTCTCCTGTGAAGCCCTCGCGACGAAACGAGAAGACGTATTCTCTTCCTATGAGCCGCCGAATCAAATTTATACTCGCTCCTGGCGCAATTTCGCTATAAATTATAGTGATTTTTGACACCGATCTTGACTGACCGGCTCTCCCTCGAACGACGAAATTGTAGACTGGACGGCCTTAAATTACGATTATCGAAATCACTTACCGGGACGCGTTTAGGAATTAAGGGACGATAAATTCGATCGTCGAAGAGGATGTAATATTGTTAGAGGATGAAAGGAGTGCGAAAGAACGGTACCGATATTCCGTTCCATTTTTCTCTCGCGAAAGGAGAGAAAAGGCAAGGGCGAAAGAAGAGAAGAAAATTCATAGGGGGATGCGTATTATGGTCCATCTCTTTCCGTTACCGTTATCTCGAGACCTTCGAACCTTATCCTGCTTATTTCTTCTTTACAATGAGAATACGTACGTTCCTCCAAGAGAATACGTACGTACATTGTAAAGCGCTCGATAAACGGGTTTATTTCTCTTTCGCCGAAGCGTCTCCTACAATAATGCTCGCTAATGAAGCGTTGTCTTAATTAGAAAGATATACCTTATATACGTTATGTTTATGTATAACCGGTAGCGGGCCGCGCATATCGGTTTCTCTCGCGCCGCGAATCGTCATTCTTGCTTAATGGGAAAGGTAAGGTTTTCGCGAGAACGGTAGCGGAACAACAGGGATGATAGGGATCCAGCGGTACGCACACGGTCTATACCGGAATTAGGTGTACAACGGGTTCTGATATAACGTCGAGAGGAACGTACTTGGACGTTGATAACTAATAAATAAACGAGATAGGCCATTTGGGCTTCGTTTTATCGGAGCAGTTGTAAAATTTATGGACCGTAGCTCTCGTAGCTTCGACGTATAAACATAAAGGAAAGTGCCGTAACGAAAGGATCACCTCGAGAGTTATTAACGTCGTAACGTTATCGAGATTCGAGAATGAGAGAGATAGCTCTCTTTTACCCTCGTAAAAATTCCGTCGCGTTGATGCGCCAAACGCAAAAGCATTATATCCCTAGTAAAGATAGGAATTGACTTTTCGACTAGGTCGCGTCATTTTCTAGGAGGCAATAGGTGAAGACACGAAGAGGTAAGACACGAACGTTAGCTGGGAATCGCGAAGGTCTGGCCGGATTCCAGAAGCGTCTGGCGAAGGCGCCGCTTTTATTGTCTCCCGATGGGTCTTTGCCCACGCGATCAGCACCGCTGAAAGAACGTGCCTTGGATGGTGCTTCCAGGACGACACGCGTTCCTGCGACACCGCTTTCTCTCTCTCTCTCTCTTTCTTTCTCTCTCTCTCTCTCTCTCTTTCTTTCTCTCTCTCTCTCTCTCTCTCTCTCTCGATCGATCGATCGATCGATCGATCAATCGACCGCTTGGAATTTCCAAGCTCTTTTTCAAAACGATAGACCAGGAATGCTCCTTTTTTTTATGCTCTTACGTACGAACCTAAATATTCCCGATTATCGGCGAGTCGTTGGATCAATAATATCTTACTTACATTTCCAGTTCAAGACATGACTGCCTTCGGAATGATAGAAAAGAGATCGCGCTTTTGATATCTCGAAAAAGAAGAAGAGATTCGAATCGAAGTAAAATATAATATAGATAGACGCATATTTATATATGCGTTTCGTCCCTCCTTCGTCTCGTCTTCGGCCTTTTAAACGTTCGACAAAAGAATCGATCCGAATCTATCTAAATCTCGTTTGGCTATTTGATCGATTTCGATATAGAGATTACAACGTGGATCGGCCGCTTTCGAACGGACCGTGTAAACCGTCTATCGGTCTCGCTTCAGCGATATCGAATTTACACGAGTATCTACGATATCTAGCGAGCCTGACCACTCGACGCAACTTGTATTTTCCTCTGTATTTCCCGATCTCGATTATGACGTTGTTTTTTTTTTCTACGTCAAATCAAGTTTTGTTTTCCCAGCGAATCACGACTTGGTAGTGCGATAAGCCGCGTAAATGCGTCCAAGTATCTCGATCTACTCGAGTCCGATAAGTACTTAAATCCTCCTCTTTCTCTCTTTTTCTCGGATTTTATCGATAATTCGATTGATGGAAAAACAAGAAAGTAAAGTCTATTTACAAGGCGAATTCAGCGCTACCGTTTCTGTCTTTCTTTCCGTACGTAGGCGAGAACAACCGTGGTCGTAATAGGGTACGCGCCGAGTAAGATAAGTATATCGCGAGACGCAACCGGGTTTACAGGAAGATAAAGTGCTATTGCAACCTATGGAGTCTCGGTTGCCTTAGGACGGTCTATATCGATTCGATAGGAACGAGATCTTTTGTCGAGCGTGGATGTTGTGTCGTTGCTACCTTTAAAGACGCGAACGATTGCCTTCTTTCGCCTTGAATTCACTTCCGATCGAATGCTATTTTCTTTCTCTCCTCCTAAAGGATAGAATTCTTTTTAAATACGAAAAATCCTTCCTTGCTTCCTTTCCTTCTTCCTTGTATTTCAACAAAGGAGGACATTTTATTTTGCAATCGATATTTTTGTTCCATTTTACAATGACGCGACCGCGAAAAGGAGAATTTGAATAAATTTAAAGAGTCGAATGATTAATTAAATCTTCGATCATTAGTCGGACGAAGTGAAAAAATTTTTCTCACGAGATCATCTATGATTTATGTAGGATGTAACGTTCCTTTTATAATACTTGGTTATGTCGCTTTAAATTGTTACATTTCAATGTAGACGTAGACTTGATTAGGGTCGCGAGCGCGCCTTTAGAAGGCCACAAGGCGAATCGGTGTGGCCGACGGCTAGCGGCAGGTCAATAAGCCTCACTTTCAGCCAGATAAAACGCCCCTTTCTCTCGCGCGAGTTGCTCTTTCATGCATGCATGAGCGTACCGCGGTACAACGTGCTCGTCGGAATCGAGTCTCGAATCTCTTGCATGACCAAACTGTGCTGCTTTTTACTTTCTCTCTCTCTCTCTCTCTCTTTCTACCTCTACCTCTACCTCTACCTCTACCTCTACCTCTACCTCTACCTCTACCTCTACCTCTACCTCTACCTCTACCTTTACCTCTACCTCTACCCCTACCTCTACCTCTACCTCTATAGATCTCTTGTGCATCCTTGCGTTTTTTCTTCTCCTACTCCCGCGCGCGTTCCCATCTGCGGGCAAAGATTTTCCCTCTCTTCGCTCGAATCGAAGCAGGTGCATCGCGTACGCATTCTCCGCATACGGTCAGCATCACGCATCATTATCCTGGCTTTTCTTTCTCCGCCATTCTTCGTCCTTTGCTATCTCCAATTTGCATCGCGTAGAGTTGCTAGGCAATTACAAGATAGATCGTGTCTACAACTGTCGTTTTAGAATATTTCAAAGCATCTTTATTTTTGAAATTACTTTACAAGATAGAAATACGATCTTTATTCGCAAAACGAATAGTTGAGAAAATGAAATAGGGAGATAAAGGTTTACGTAAGAAATTCTTTCTTAAGAACAAAAAGTTTAACGTCCTGTGAAAAATCACAACATTACGTAGTAATAAGATTGATCGTCTTGGGATCGACGAAAACCAACTCCAACGAACTAATTCGAAACATCAAAGGTCTCTTTTGACGCACATTATTATCTTGCATTGCGTTGCGACAAAGAGTATGCAATTTACCATTATTTTAAGGAAGAAATTTACGACAGATATTCGCCTCTAGAATTATTTCCCATTTTATTTGAATTTTTCTCCGTAAGAACGTTTACTTTGAATTTTCTTTTCCAATGGCGTCAAAAAGGGAATTCGAGGCGCGAGGGAAATCGCGTTATTTACCGGTAACAGACGTCCCTAGAATTTACTTTCAGTGAGATTCGGTATAAGCAACTCTTCGCCGTTGAACGAACGTTTACGGAACGAACCGGGAGTAACGAGTCCTCCGGTTATGACCAAACATGGCTTAGGCACGCTATCTACCTCGCACGAGGAAAAAGGTTGAGAGAGAGAGAGGGAGGGGGGAGGGGTAGGGCAAAGCCGCTGCCTCCACATCTTCTCTTCTCGAGCAAGTAAATATTTTGAGCATTATGGAGATGCGGTAACGCTCGAATCGACGATTCCGCTATTCCTGCATTCAAAGTACGTGCACTTAAATGACTTCTTTTGCATTTATACGTCTTTCTCTAATAACTTTTCGTCTCGTATATCGAAATCTCGGTTTTTTATTTTCTTTTCTTAGAAAAAAACACCGGATTCCTCTCCCTTATCGCTAACTCGATATATAAAACTCAAACGACTATCTTTTTCTACCTCTTCTTATCGAGAGGCAATAACATAGTTGTGTTATTATATTGGGCAGAAGTAATTGCTTTACAGGAATTGGGATGCATTCGGAAATCGGGACGTACCGCGTCCGGTAGAAAAGTCTATAAACTTAGAGCAAGGACGTTGATCGTGGAACTAGCGTGAACAAGAAACATGGAGAGAACGTGAAGAGAAAATAAACTAGAAAAGACATAAGCGCCGTTCTTCGCGGAAACTTTGCAGCAATGAATTTCCATAAGGAATTTGCATAAGAATTCGTCTTAGCGTTTTTCTCGATCGTTACGAATTTATCGTCGTTACGAAACGACGAAATATATCCGTTATTAACGGAGTAATTAATGTTTCACGTGAGCAAATGATCGCGAGAAGAGTTCTTTAGCGTTTTCTATGCGCAGAATACTTATCTCCTAGCTCCTCTCTCTCTTTTCACCTCTTTTGCTCTCTTTTTCTTGCTCGCTAATTTATGTATCTTTCCATCGTACGTTCACGAAAAGTGAAACTGGTAAGCGTACTACGTTTATGATGCGGTATCGCGGCAGTATGTCAAGATGTAGACAGAAGGTTTTCAACGTCACGTGCTAGTACCTATATACGTATTACTCGGCAAAGTATGTAAATACATAGGTAATACGCGTGTCGTACGTGGGTTGGATTTATGACTATACTAAATCGGACCTCGTTGCTTCCGATTTCCTCTCTCTTTTTCTCTCTCTTTCTCTCTCTCTGTCTCTCTCCTCTTCTCTCGAGCTTCGTACGTTTTCGCTTTTAATGTATTTTCCGACCCTGAGAATGACAGACGATAACACACTAATGTGCGTGAAACTAATGTGATGGTGAAAACTAATGTGCGTGATAAACGCGCATAATGCAACGAATTAAACGATTTCCGCTCTCATTATTTTTTTTTTCCACGGTTTACAGTAATGTTGTTTCTTTGAAAAATAATCGCTCGCAATAACCTACGATCGGGAGACTTTTTCTTCTTCTACGGAAGGAGGCTGAGCGCAAGCCTAAGATCGAATAAAATTGCGAAGATACGTGAAGAAGAGATCAAATTGAGTCTAACTCTGATTCGCATAATTTGGAATAGGGACATTAGAGACGGCGTCGTTTATCTAACGCCACCATTCTCGTAAAAACGTGCCCATCGATGACGGCAACTGAAATTTATGACCGGGGTAGCCGCATGCTGGTGGTTTTCCTTTCTCCTCTCCACGTCTCTTCTCTCTATCCATTTCTCCATATCCATTATGTTCTTCCGCCTTTCTCTATCTCTCGCCGTTTGCAAAAATTAACCGATATAACTAATCTATCGACCGGATCGTACCTTTTGTCTTTGGAAGGAAAGCGTTGAATACCAGCATGAGACAAATGTCATCGCATGAGGAAATTAAATGTGGAACAATCGTTTCGTATCTTTTCATCTTAGAAAAAATTCGGTCGCGTTACGCGATCGAACGGATCGTTAAAAGCAAATATTTTTTTGGAAAAATTTTTATTAAAAAAGAGGAGACCACCCCTCCAATCACCACCCTCGAACGTCATGTCGAAATGGGAAGGATTTGTTGACAGGGACGTGCGGCTTAATACTACCGTACCAATCGATTATCTCCAACGTGAAAATTTTCATTTCCTCGGCGTGGAAGAGCAACACGGAAGTTCTCGGAAAGGGCTGCTCTTTTTATATCCGATGGAACTGCCCTCGGTCGAATAATAATGTATTATATATTCGATCGTGACCACGAGACTCTTACTTTTCTTCTTTCTACGTCTCTTTATCGAGTTTATTTATCGAGTGCTTGCAAGCGTATTCGTTCTCAGCCGTTAGAGGGGACAGCTCTGGAGAGTCCTCCGAGAGGGAGGAAACTAACCTAAGATCCATAGAACCGATAGCAACGGCCGAGTGTGGTTCGAGTTATTGATCGATGCATCCTATAAGCTGTAGGCGACCTCCCTCTCTCTCTCTCTCTCTCTCTCTCTATCTCTTGTACGTCGTTACCTAGCTCGCAGATGCGACTCGCGGATACACCTTGTAAGATTCCCTCGACTACGCGTCTACGTGCAAATATCTATTCTCTGGCATATGTACGAGTTATAATCCTCGCACGTATCTTACACGTTAGATCTATAATCCGTATCTCGGGAGTAAGACTACTGGCTTATCGGTCCTACGGAGTCGTAACCGACCTCTTCTCGACGTTTATATCAGAAAGACTTTTACCTCTCGAGAGACGACGAGATTTTAGTCGTGAACGATAAAGTCGAGAATCGAAAAAAGCAAAAATGTTGGCCCTCGAAATCTCCGCTTGGTGTTGTATCGTTCCGATAGTCGGATTAAATGCCGAACCAACGAACCGAGAGAGCCAAAGAGAGCTTTCTTCTTCCTTTCGAAATATTCGTCGAAAAAGCTTTTTGTCAGTCAAATCTATCAGAATATTTCTATTTCATCGTCTATCCCACCTTGAAAGTTGCGATGAATATCGAGCCATTTATTTTCTTCACATTTTTTCGCAGTTCTGAACGATTCCGACTTGAACATAATAATGGCAATATATATATGTATACATACATACATATATTATTAAGCAATTACATACGCGACGCGCTATCCTAGTTAGACCGACTCATATCGCTATTCCGCGAAAGGCGGCGCATCGCGACTCTTAGACGCAATCCGGACAGGTTCTATTACGCCTTTCTAATCGCGTAAGCCTTCGCAAAGAGAAAGAATTCTCGCGTCGTCATGAAAGGCAATTACAAGTTGAGTCCTTCTTCAATGGAATATCCTTCGAAAATCGTCCCGACTAAGGATATTCTCTCTTTCTCTCTGACGAGTCGCAGGATGGTTAAACTTGGCAAACAAACTAAACTCTTATCGATCGTATCGGCGGGATCACTAATATGCTTTTTTGTTTGTTGTATTCTTGAAATAATCTCAACCTTACATCTCTCTCTCTCTCTCTACAGTATATGATCGAGTCGTATAATCCATTACCTTTGAATATTTTATTCGACGCCGTATAATTTTCAGGCTTTGCAGTTTTACCAACATGAATAATTTACGATGCTCCTTATCGGACCAAGAGCTTTCCGCCCCCACAAACTTCCTCTCGAATGAAATTATCACGGAAAAGAATATTTATTCGTTAAACTCGATAAATTCATTAGCATCGCTATGAGAGGGATTTAATCCTTACGAATGTTTAAACGGAAAATATGAAGCACGTTTTAGCTCGTCGTTCGAATAGGTTAGTCGTATTTCTTTAGAAACGTTCACCTTTCGATGCGAGCCGTAGGTTCGTCGGCTTCCTTTTCACCTCGAGATTAGAATGCACGATCGAGGAAAGAAAGCAAGCAGAGCTTGCTTAACGAAGGTACGCTAATCGGAATTAGTCGTTTCTCGTTCGACAAAGCACCACACCGGTCGCTCTCAGGTACTTAGTCGCTCTTATTGCGTTCCTGTCCCTTTGATTTTATGAGAAAACCGTCCTTAATTCTGTAATCGAATTACGCTTGCTCGTATCCTGGTTTCGATGCGTTAGAATTAATCGAGAATTATTATTATTATTATCATTATAATAATAAAAATAATTAAGCTCTCTCTCCTCTCTCTCTCTCTCTCGGATCGGAGCGCGTTAATTGCAGGGACAATTATGGTAATGGTCGTTTCGTATAACAACGTTATTTCGTGCAACGAAATTAAAATGTAATGCATTAGATTTATCAGATAAGTTACAATTTGTTACTTTTAAATCGAATACCATCGAGAGTTTCTCGAGATAGGAAAATCGTCCGATCGTTGAACGATTAGGAAAAGCAAAGATTCACGGTGTCAAACAAGCTCGTTCTAATCCATTAAAAATCGATTTTCTGAGAGCGATCGAAGCCTCGTCAATATTCACGCGAGAATGGTTGCAGCTGCATTGCAACAAGTTATTGTATCTTTTTCTCTTTAAAGAAGGATCGTTGTTAAGCTTTATTTCCCTTTTCATTTTCATTATTTCCTTCGTTTCTTTGTTTCTCGTTGGTCGTTCTAGAAAATCACGCTCTTCTGTATCCCGTCGTCATCCTCGGGCAACATTAACGATCACCTACTACGATATCAAAGCGACGTAATCACCGGGTTTAATTTGCGATAAGAAAACAACTAGACGTATCGCGTAGCAATAGAAAATGATATCAATCCGTGCAACGGCACGTTATCTCATATCCTAAATATTCCGCAGCGGTCGCTGTAATTTTCCTCCTCGTCCTAACAATTTCCGGCAGGAAATTCGATTCGATTTACATTAGAAGATTGAAGTTTGAAGATTTATACCGAAAGAGAATACTGTATGCTATGAAAATTAAAGTTATCGGAGATGGAGAAAAGTATGGGAGAGAGCATTGGGAAAGACAGTTTTCTACTCCATTCATAAAGTTTCAAGGAGTTTCCGCGGAAAATACGTAGGAAGTGCAATGAAAATATCTAGGTTGATACGACGAATCTGTGGGTTCGTCGACACGGGAATAAAACTTTCCCGATGGAAAGTAAAATAATCGATAAAACTTGGCGAGCATAGAATCGATATAATCTAGGAACGATCGAGTCGTGACCGGCACTAGTCCGATAATCCTTTGAATCTTTTTCGAAAGTCATTTCGAAATACCGAGGAAACGATTCGCGATTATTAAATGGCTAAAGTTGTGTCGCGCTAAGGTCCTCCAATAAAATTGTATTTGAAAATATTTCTAATTGATTAACGAGTCGTCAGATTCGTCCGTTTTATAATCGACGATCGAGAACAACGTTTAGACTTGGAAAGGGGAAATTTCAATCGGTACCTGCAATGCGGGTATATCATACCTGTGGGCATGTACTTAGGAAGGCGACCGCTGCGCAACGGAAGGTTTGCGTGCGACGTTTCGAGATGCATCGGACGGTGCACCGACCGATCGACCGCGGTGCACACGATACGAGGCGTTATGCAGCTTGTAAAACGATGCCTCCTCTCTATCTACGGTACCGCAGTGCGTTCCTCGGCTAGGTCGCGACCCCGGTTCGCTTCTCACCTTCTTCTTACCTTTCCTTCGATCCTCAACGGCTCGCACTTTTGATCCGTTGCAAATCGATCAAAACTGTTTTTAATCCCCAAACCGATCAAGCCATTTTTAAATTTTCAACTTTATTCGTCCATTTGTATTATTAAATTTACAATATATACTATTCTGTAATTACTTCCTAGGTACTTATAAATCGAAAAAATCTAATGGTTTGATCCTTTAATGAAAAAGAAAAAGAAAAGTAGACGTATTTTGTACAAGTACACGATCTCTTTTAATTTGCGATACCGATCGAACCTTTTCTTGTCGAAAGGACAAAGGGAAAAGTATTTGCGAATAGAATTCCGCAGACGTCGAAGATATCATCACTTATTTGTCCAACAAAGGGAGAGATAGGTTTCGCTCTAAACGGCGTGTATGGGAAAAGACGCTCGTTCGTCCAAGAGAGGTATCGTTTGAAAGACAAGTAGAAGCTTGCTTTTCTCTCCAACGAATGAACCTTCTCTATATCTTCTATGACATGGCGTGTTCCATTCGACGATGCAATAATTCGATTAGTTGGCAAAGTATTAATTGACGCGCCAGGGTATATACACTTGATGGAGTACACACACAGGCTCTGGACCATCGAGATGGATGAGAGATAGATGGATGAGAGAGCGAGAGAGATCGAGCGGATCGATGCAGCAACGGACGGACGTACGAAGCAAACGGTGCGTTTAACCGTCTCGAACGTGAAAGGTGTGGAGGGAGGTAAGGGAAAATATCAGTCGATCTTATCGAGTTTTTGAAATGGCACCGATCATAAGATGCGATCGTTAATACTATATACCTGATAAAAAAGAGTCACGATCGACAGTATCCTTCAAATAGATGTCTTAGTAGTTAGGATATTATATTAAGTGTCGAAGACAAATGATCATGTAGCGTTCATCCAAAAGTATGTTCGCACATTTTTTTACGAAACGAATTATAACGTTGCACACTTTACGCCGAAGATAAGTAGATATATCAACGTCGTTAATCGTCACAATAATAAGATTAATGTTTCAAACGAAGAGATCGCGTTACGCAAAACTTTTACGAGAAGATCTCCAGAAAAGCGATTAGAAGATAAAATATATCATGTCTTTGTAATATATCGTGACGCGTCGCGGTATATTTTAAACGTTCGCTTTAATAATCGCGGATATTGTACGGGGTAAAGATTATGCACTTTGGCCAGTTCTTTCTTAAGATTCGTCCTTTTCTTTGGAGTAGTTTCGAGTCGATCGATGGTATATAAATAACGTATACGCTTCTTCTTTTTCCTACCTCTTCTTCCTCGTTTCATCTTTGCTCCCTCACGATCATTCGCTTTCCCTTACCGAATTTCTCTCTCTCTCTCTCTCTCTCTCTCTCGCTCGCTTGCTTTTTCTCTCTCTCTCTCTCGCTCGCTTGCTTTTTCTCTCTCTCTCTCTCGCTCGCTTGCTTTTTCTCTCTTACCTCTCTCTATTGGCTACCTCATCGCTCATCACTCCCCGGGGGGTGAAACCAGACCGTTTTCTCCTTGCAGACACGCTGTCAGAGACCTCGAGTGTAGGTTCAACAATCCACTCGGACGTCTTGGGTCAAGTGTCGTCTCGAACAAAGAAATCGAAATTCGAATTTATTCGATCTACAATATTCGAGAGTACAACATTCGCGGTATAACATTCGAGAGACTCGTTCAAATAAGTGTCCATTCGTATCGGAAAGAATCAGTCCGTAATGTTAAATCTTTAACCGTCCGTTTCCATCGCCCATGAGGCGGAAGTAAGCTATATTCGAAAGAGCATATTCGAATAATATCCGCGCATTCCGAGTTCGATCGACGTGAAGCGGAAATACCGCGGTCGCATAGTAAAAACGCATGGAATCGCGGAGAGAAGAGCGAAGAATTTATGGAATTCATGGAATCTCTTTCGTGATCGTTCACTCGCGAAAATTCCAGTTACGCTTATGTACGTAGACGCTAGCGTATGGTAGGAAAGGTGGCGCGAGAATGAGCCAGAAGAGAGATCGAGCTATTTTCTTCTATTCCCGAGAGAAGGGAAGCTTCTTGGCCTTTGTAAAATCTGCAAATGTGGTTATGGAAGTTGGAATCGAATTTGAATAAATATTTGAATAGCTATACGAGCCAATCCGTGTACGAGAGAAAATTTTTAAATCCCTTCTCTCTCTCTCTCCCCCTTCCCTCCCCACGAGGATCGTATGCTTAAGAATCAACGATAGAAAGGCATTAGAGGAGAGGCGGCGGACCGTCGAGTTAACGACCTCGGGACGAAAGTCCGGGGGCGATTCGGTAGGCCGGTAGAAAAGAGCGATAAAAATGAGCAATTAAGAGCGAAAGCCAAAAAGGAAGCTCTTATCGTGCCCGCCGCGTATCCTCAACGGCGGTGTGCCCGATCCATAACATTTACCGCCGCGCGCTCTTCTATCCTTTAACAGCTCCGCGATATGCACGAGCTACGTGCGTACGCGTTTGACAGCCTGTTAATATTTATCGCAGGAGTCAACTTGCAAACTCTTCGGTGCTAACGAAAGGTCAGTCGTTGCCGGTACGCGTTCAGTGTTGGTCGGTCGAAGAAGAAAGAAAGAAAAGAAAAGAAAAAAAAAATGAGAATGGCCTTTAACGAATTAAACGGAGACTCGCTCTACCGTACCGCATAACATATTTTTCTCTTCGAAGAGAAACTTGGTCTTTTATTCGTTGAAAGGTACGGTTAAACGTTTAAATTTATTTGATTTATTTTAAAGGGTCTTCGTACGCGACGCGACGTTAATACTATTTTATATCAGAGTCGACGAGTCAAAGTTAATCTTTACAAAGTCCTCGTGACAATTCGCGAGCACGCCAGAGTCGCATTCAGACTCGTAAAGCACGGTACTTTGCGATATTACGAGCATTTAAATGCTAGGAATCGTCTTATGAGATTGAATCTGGTCGATACCGTCGATCGAGAGGAAGATTAGAGAAGGGATTATCCGGAGGTCGACTCGCTTCCTCGAGAGCTAAAATAAGCCTGCTTGAAATTTTTATTTCTACATTTCTCGCGATCGTTGCTCGTAATCGGTAATCCTTATAGAGAAAAAAAAAAATAATACATTATCTCGAGCGTCGGATGGACGCGGCATCGTTCGAGGACACGCGATTCCGCGTGAACACTCGTTGAAAATTCTTCCTCTCTCTTTCTCTCTTTCTCTGTCAAGTTCTTTAACGATTTATTACCTTCGAACAGAAAGTGCAGGCCGCTCCTTTGGAGCTAGGTAGGGAAATAGGAAGATCAATACGAAGAGCTCCCTCGGCGTTTCTGGTTCTCTTTCACGCAACGTGAAATTCGCCGGTAAATTTGGAGTATAATTCGATATTCGAGTCGAAACCAGTAGGAAACTCCCTTTGGGATCATTAAAAAATGTCTTTAACGAAAAATCTCTCGAGAAACGGAATCAACGTCCCTTCGAGTCGTCGATTTTATATGAAAATATCGGATTATACTAAGAGGCGGTAGAGAGAGAGAGAGAGAGAGAGAGAGAGAGAGAGAGAGAGAGAGAGAGAGAGAGAGGTAGGAAAATCGATGTTCCTTCGTCGACTTGGCACGTTTCCCATTTTACGATGTCGAGCGAGGTGAGAGAAAAATAAGAGACCGGAGAGATGCCGCATTGGGTGGTCTTTAATTGACTCGTTCTTTGACGATCCTTGAAAAGGAACGTGAGACGTATTGCGCCGCAATTTCTCTCGTTTCGTTTCGTTATTATATTTTTGATTGCCATTGTTTTCAATCGTTTGAAATGTTTCCAATAGAATTTCGTCGATACGCACGCCCCTACTACCCGTTCTCGATACAATATGCGAGCTTTCGCGAGAGCACGACTCATCTTCTTCTTCCTAATCGAGAAAAAATCACGTGCGAAGCGCAAGTTCGTAGAAAAGTTATGACGTTAACTGAAGTACTTTAATCTAATCTAATCTGACATCGTGTCTATTTTGTTCCAGATAGCGAAACAATTGAGGAGCCATGGCCTTCGAATCTTGAAAGCTCAACAACGTTCGATGCTTCGGCCGTGGTCTACGCGCAAAATCTTTTGGAAGATCTTCTTTCCGCATATAAATTAGACGTGTACTTTTGATTTCTTTTGCGAAACTTTGACGGAGAACTTTCCTTTCTCTACATCGCCGCCGTTCGGGATAAGAGGTAAGACTCCTTAGTCCATTTGATTCACGAATAGGTACGACTTTTTCATGGAAATATTATCGTCAGATCTTTGATGGGAGCACGTAATGTTTATATTCAACGTAGGAAACAAGCTGTCTTGCCGAAGGAAACTCGAATAACGGTTCGAGAAATATGAGAAAGAATTATTCGATACGGCGAGTCCTTTTCGTTCGTTCATTTTTTCACTCTTCCGTCTTCCCATTTTGTCCATTTTTTCCTCGGATAGAATTCCTTCATTTCTCGGAAATGTTAACAAAAGAGATTTATTTACGCTACAAGAATATCTTCTAGACCGTAATAGTAGTAGTAATAGTAGTAGTAGTACTAGTAGTAGTAATAGTAGTAGTAGTAGTAGTAGTAGTAGTAGTAGTAGTAGTAGTAGTAGTAGTAGTAGTTCGATTGTTTTACTTTGGCTCGATAAGCGAACACTACTTGAAGCACGGAGCTTTGTTCATTCCTATGTTTCAATAGAATTCTCTTCGTTCAAAGAATGTCCGAGGTTGTATTAATCTTTAGAGAAAAATCCAACATCTTATATCGTCGTCGAAGAAATAGGAGCTTTACGGTGATTAATTCTTTAGTCGTACTTTCGGGTCCATCACGGATCCGACTGTGAACCCGAAAGACAAGGTGAAGGTTTTTCTAACCTTTCGTGGTTTTAGCTTTTATACGCGAGAAATAACTTCGCGCTCGTCGGTCGATCGACTCTCTTGGCTGACCCCTCGCGTTTTCAACGTTGACAACTATTGCCTCCGTTCGTCTTCCTCCATGTCCCCGTTCATCTTACTTTATGCTAACGTTTTACACGTGCCCTCGAGATGCCAAGAGAGAAAATCTTTTTCCTCTTCTATATTAACCTTTTTTGCTTTTGCGACTTAAAATATCTTTGTATCGACGTAGAAAAGTACTAAGTTTTCGAAGAGTACTCATTTAAAATCTTTAACGAGTTTCGCGCTTGTAATCTTCTAGCTAAACGCTTTCTTTGACATACTCGAAGACTTTATTAGCTCTCGCTGTATTTCAATGGTTCGTCTCGATAACGCTATCGCTAGTCGTAGGAAGCAATCCACTTTTTCTTTTCAGATTTCCAATCGCTCGAGAGCTTTTATCTTACGTCACGGCTTCCGGATTTGCCATTTATCCGATGGCGTGCCTTTTCCCGTAATGGACCACATCTATGTTTTCCGTTGAATTTATACGCGATGCTTCTTCGGTCGTGGTTGTACTTTCTTTCTCGCACGCACGCACGCACGCACGCACGCACGCACGCACGGACCCACGCATCTCGTTTCCTTTTCTCCGAGTAAATGGAAGTGCCGAGCCAAACAAAGAGCTCTATGCGAGGATAGAAATACGTGTAATCCTCAATGTTCGTATTATCCTGATCGTACGTGAGCCTCTCGATGATCGTTTAATTTAAATTATTGGAAATTTTATTCCCTTACCCTCGCATTCTACGAAGTCTAAACCCATTGGTCGTTACGACTGTAAGTTGCTTTGTTCTTTATTCTATTCATAAAAAAGACGTGGTGAGTATTTGGGTATAGAAAAAAAAAAAGAAGAAAAAAACAAAAAGCAAAAGAAAGAAGAATAAAAAAAAGAAGTACCTTCCCTCGAATCCTTCCCTTCGTCTATAAAATTCCTATCTCGTGCGATGTCTACGTATGTAGGTACATCCGTTATTCTCCAACTTATCTCTCGCCAGGTGTCCTCTTTTTATTGCAATATGCAAAAATCCTCCTTTGAGATTCCGAGGAATAATGAAACGTAGTGCTCGTGCCCGGTACAATGCGCTCAGCTAGAATAGGCGCAATCGAGCCTTCGATAATGCATTCCGTTCGTGCAACTTCCGAACGCGCGAAATACGTTATTCCTCGAAAACTCCTCGCTATAGACTTTAGACAAAATTTCTCTATCGCGTCGAATTGCGAATCGTAACGAGATGAAAAAAAAGAAAAATATCTGACCATTTCTTGACATCTTCTCGTGAAGATTACATAAAGACGAAAGAAATTCGTCGAATATTTCGACGACTCGACGTAAAATTGATTTCGCAGACAAATAAACGGGAAATGAAGCTCTTTCGCGTTAAAACTCATATCATTTGAATTTCGGAGTAGGTTATTTTAAATTCCTTGCGTTCTACATTCGACACGATTTTATGAAATACGTAGCAAGTTTAAACTACGTATCTGTTTCCTACCTAGAATGGAAATTATTTGGAAAATTTTTCGATTCTTCCTATATCGCGGCTCCAATCTAAATACAGGTGAGATTTATAACGAGCGAAAGGTATCGCGATCATAACGAGATCGCTTAACGTATATCTTTGATACGTTTCGAATTACAACGGACGTGAAAACATTTTGAAATTTCCCTATGTTTGTACCGAAATGTAATTTTTTTTTTTTTTCGTAGGGTAAGTGCGTCGAGTGTTTCGAGTTACCATTCGTAAATAAAACGAAAAGCTTCTTGTTTCGTAATGATTTAAAAATTAACTTTTTCGATTTACGTTTATAACCGAAGATCCATTTATAACCGTATTAGTCGAGAATCTCGAGTATAAAAGCTTCGAGCTCGTCGACTTAATGGCGTTAAACATTCGTCAAGGCGAACATTCGAAACAGCACTCGAATACATCCATGCAAACGAGCTGTGTATACTGCGACAGTAAACAAGTAAGTAATTAAGATAATCTAGGAAGGATTTCTCTCTCTCTCTCTCTCTCTCTCTCTCTCTCTCTCTCTCTCTCTCTCTCTCTCTCTCTCTATCGCCGAACGATTCTACGCGCTGCTTCTTGGACTAATAAATATTAATGATATTAGCGGTTTAAACGAGACTATCGAATCGGGAATATTTCTTGTATCTTTTTTAATCGTCCGTGTCGAAGAGTCATTCTCGAGTCGTATTTTCGAAGTAAAGATTATCGAAATGAGATGACGAAACGATTGAGATATAAAGCGCACGCGACGACGAACTCGCGTTTCCCCTTTTATTTATTGTGCGTTCTACCGCCTTCGTCCTCTTGGCGCCACTGCGTGGTGCACATATGTGTGTGGTGTCAGCGCGTGCACATGCACGAAAGAGAAAAGGAGAGAACACGAATGCACGGTCATGCGCATTAACGTACATATGTACACAAGGCTTCGTACATAACTCGTATATAAATCGTATATAAATCGATTCGTTATGTGGGCATCAGAGTATCGATTATTATCTTGCGCTTATGTCTATTTATAGCCACGGGCCGGCTCGTTCCTCTTTGTTGGCGCCACGTTTCCCGACTGGATGCACGGCGTAAACTATATGCCTCTCGTTTCACGTTCGCACACACGCGTTAACGAACGAACGGCGAAGTCCCGCTTACGCACCATACGCGGCGCACATACCCTGTCATGTACGCATCATGTACATACGTGCTCATCAGCTTATGTGTATACTATGCATTTATGTGTATACATAGACGTAGTACGTATCTATCCTTGCAGAAACACGGCAAACAAGGAAGTGCTGCTTCGAGGAGTAGATGCCTGCATATGGCTGCTGCTTGCGTAGCTACTTCTTTGCGCGTCGAGCTTCCTTTATCCAAGAATTATCAACTTCCGTCATCCATTTATTTATTCATTCACCCATTCATTCGTTCATTCATTCGTTTATTTATCTATCTTCTTTTTTCCCTTCGAATCATTATTACTTATGTCTCTCGAGCGATAGATTAAGAAAGTTAATTAAACGTTGTAAACGTTTGTAGATCGATTAAAGCAAATGCTTTTCACGTAGCTTTATTAATTCTTTGTAAATCATACGCACACAGAGTCGGAAATGAATCGACTTGACTGCCGTGATAGACCAATCACGTTCTAAACTGTCTCAATAAGACGGAACCGTTGCGCCTTAAAATATTCCGTTTTGCAGTCGTACAAGGGACCGAAGCGTTGCACTCGATGGAATATTGAATGACGTGTTTCTGCCACCGTCTGCATGAATGCAGCTTATAGGCGCGTTAACTTTCCCTTCTCTCCGATACCTTACATGACAAGACTTTAACCTTCATTACACATGTACACTTGCTTATACAAATATTCCTATACTAAATATTAAAACTTTTTTCTAATACAGGTCGTCTTACGCGCATCCTATAAATTACTTTATCGAAGAAACGCGAATTGTACTAATTCAATTTTCTTATCCTCGTCGGCGTATCTCACGAGATAAGCGCGCGGGACTAAACGAGACCAAAGGAAAAATTAATGAACAGTTTCGTCGCGTGAGAATTGGGGCCGATAAATTGACAAAATCTCGATATTGAGAAACCCTATTGTAGTATCGAACGTGTAGATTTGCTTTCTGTGCGGTTTCCCGTTCGCGAGCTTCCCGTTAATTATCTATCATTGGTGCTGGACCAAAATCCAATTGGTCCAGCACCGGTACGAGCATGTACGTGGATGAGGGACAATAGAACGGAGGGATAAAGAACCAATTTGATTAGTAGCTTCAAATTTTTTAATTAAAACTAAGTACATGCCTACGAAATAAAGAAAAATCTCCGATAAAATTTACTCGCGAAACTTAATTATTTATATGGAATGCAATATAATTTTAAAGAGTTAAGCAGCCATTAGCTCGATATGTTGTCGTGCGATATATCACACGATATGCATACCATAGCGAATAATATCGATTGGAGCTTGCCGCTATTGGAGTCCCACATTTTAGAAATAAATCGATTATTTCTAAAGACGGTAACTGTCAAAGTAGAACGAACTTTTCGAGTACGACAACGATACGTACGTCTACGTTTATAGGCACCATTTACGTTTACGCGTATTAGTTTGCTACTGCTAGATTCGTGGTAACGCCAATAAAAAAATGGCTTCGATCGAATAAACGCGATTAATGCTACGAAATAAAATATTACCTCCCATTCGACATAAAACGAATAGGGGTTTTCGATTAACGACGAACCAACGCGTTTCCGAGTGTGGATTATCGATATTCCGCATACATGCTGTGTGTGTATGTGTATAATATTATAGGCATATCTGTATGTACTTTATATATATGTATATATATATATATATACATATATATATGTGTGTGCGTCTGATGCTATTGCATTGCTCTTCGTACACGTCATTGGGGATGTTGCCAGTAAATCATGAGCTACTGTTAATTTTCATTAACAGGAGAGGTACGTTGTAGTAAGAGAATATGCCGACGTCGATATTGGGAATCTAACGGGGAGACTTTATTTAAAGAGCTGATAAAAACGTTAAACGTAGTAGGGTAAAATATTGCATCACGGATATTACGGTATAGACGAGCAGGCGTCCATGTAAACGTGGAAAGCTTTACGTTTCAGGAAATGGTGACAGTGTTTGGACGCTACTTGAAATGAAATGATTTATTTTAGATTTGACAAAGTGTTTCGAATCGATGAGCGCATACGAATAAATTATTATGATATAAATAATCGTTCATTCGTTCGATCGGTCGATCTATCGATGGACCGAATAGGGCGAATTATCTAAAGTCACGAAATGTTAATCGCACAGGTGCGTAAGTATTTACGTATGCTAATATGTTCTCGGTGTAGAGAAATATCGGTTAACGCGATATATATATATATATATATATATATATATATATACATATAGTGCGATGCGTATTAGCATATCGTTCTTACGGGACGAGAATATGCGAATATCGGGCATAGGGTTAAAACCGTGGCAAACTATAGCTTCGATCGAGCACACGTTCCACTAATGGCTAAAGCATACTCGATAGAAATTACACGGTTAGTTATAGTTGGAATAAAAAGACCGTTTCGAGAAGGAATTAACGATGTGGATTAGGTTGTAATCACAAAATGTAAAAGCACAAATGATTCGCCTTAAAAAATTATGCGACTATTGAGATGATCATTGTCATGACATTTTCTCGCTTTTCGAAGAGAAAAGAAATTCGAGTACGCACTACGAATGCCTTTAAATCAATTAAGCAGTTGACTGTTTACCGAATTCCACTTTTCCTATTGTAAAACACTACGAAAGAAATAAATTCTATCTATTGCTTCTCGCTTCTCGCTTCTCGTTTCGATTTCAGGATACTCCTAGATGATATTTACGAGATAGGTATTTCCTATGGTAGATCAAAAGAAAAAGGGAGCTCCATAAACAACGGACGAGATATACGAAGAATTTATCGATCGTAAGAGAGCGAGACGTCTCTCGGTAAAGAATCTCTTTTACTTTCTTTCCTATAGCTATACGCGTTATAGACGAAAAAAGAATTCGTTACCGTCGTCGTTATTTCTTAAAACGATTTCTTTACACAAGAGGAGTACATATGTCGAGTAGATGCATGCAAGGTACATTAAGGTATAGATAATAAAGAAACGCCTATCCTCGTACCGTGGATACGAGGATTGCTCGCGACCTTATTGCTATTCATACGCGACAATCTCGTATCGTAGCATTAGACGCGTTGTAAGCCTTTATAAAAAGGGTAGTAAAGTAGGACAGAGATAGTTCCGGCCCTCGTGATAATTTCGATCGCTTTGCTTTCGCGATACTTTTAAAGGCGACGCATTTAAAAAAGCATTAGGCGTGGTGGACTTTACGTCGTAAGATGCAAAAATGCACGTATCGATCGGAAACATTGATATTCGCAGCGATAGACAAAGATTATTAATCAAGGAAGAAGAGTTCCTGGATAATCAGATCGATTCGAATGTCACCCTTTAATGTCGGACCCTTTGGCCTATGACCAACATCGACGCGTCCAGTATACATACTATCCGGTATATGTCAAAGGTTAAACCATTACTGTTTCAAGTTGACCGCAGGATTTACGCTTAATGAAATGCCGATGTCTCGCAATTTCGACAGATCGGTTCGCTTATTCTCAATTTTGTCCAAATTAATTTTAAATCGACGACTTGATAATCGCACGTCGTATTAAAGGCTTCCCATGGAAAAAGAAAATAAATTCGTCGTCGTCGTCGTCGTTCCCGTCCATCTCCGAAAAAAAAGTCTTGTTCGTTTTATGCTGTTCGGGGCTCCTACGAGACTTTATCGAGATCGACGTCGAACGGGGTTCTATCTATTGTTATCGTGTACGATCTAAGAGAGAACGTATCGTCGTTATACGTATCGATCGTGATGTCTTACAGCGCTCTTGAAGAGAGAAGGTATATTTTCCGAAGACGACCTTACTCTCGGTTGCAAAAGCCGTTGTTGCGTTCAAAGCATGGATTAAATTATCTCCATCCGAAGGTAAACAGTTTTCATCTGTCGTATTTCATTTCCTTCAGCGACAACAATATTATTTTATAAGATCCTACCTCTATTATATTCGTGGCGATGGATGATTTTTTGCTCTAACGAGCGAGCTGCAATTAGCATCTTCTCATTATCGTCCGACGTTATCGTCTCTTCCAAATCGTAAGCGGCTTAAAAAAGTGAGCAATTATCGCATTGAAAAAAACACTCGGAAAAAGAGATGTCTAGTAGAATAGATCGCGATTCATTTTTCATCCACCGCTTTACGATCGATTACGGTCGGGAGCCTTCTGTCTGACTTTTGTCGCGGCCGGGTGAGCGCACGACCGCGACGCGTATAACCGTTCATTCATAAAAGCCGTCGTGGTTGACCTCGTGAATGTAACGCGTTTATCAGCCGTAATCTTCCAGTGCATTCGCTCGTCGAGTGAAACGCTTACGTAAGCGGCTTGCGACATGGACTAAATGACCGGTCAAAGAGTTTCGAAGAAAAAACTGTTATTACGATTAGCTTTTTTCTTTCTCTTAATTCGACCCCAGAGAGAACAACGATTGCATCTCGAGGCGACCCTCTCCTCTTATTCGGTTTGAAGAATTTAGTAATTCTAGAAAATCGTAGAAATGAAATTGAGGGAGAAGAAACGTGTAAGTCGTTCTGAAATATCGAATATACGTGCCGGATAAAAGGAGTCGGATATTTGTGATGAGGAAATCACAAATTGTCTGGTTCCTTTTCGATCCTCGTTCAAGGTGCATCATTGTGTGCATTATTTCGATATTACATTCGAATAAGGGAAAAATAGAAATTGTCGAGAGAAAAATATATAGAGACAAATGTGCGACGTAACCTTGAAGAGAAGTAAAGGAGAGGGTCTTTCTCGGAAGAGGATTAGTCATTTCGATCGGCGATAGCTTTGTTATTCGGCATTGTATGAAAAAGGAGGTCACGTGTTTTCTTTTTTCCTCACGACGTAATGTCGTGACAACAACGAGAAACGCTACGAGGAACAAAACGCAAATCCGGCCAGTCTAGATAGGAATATCGAATGGTACGCGTCGTGCGTCATAGTTTAAGCTTTTCTTTGTTACATATTTTAATAGATTAAATAAAAAAAATCAATCTACGTTTGACATCATTGACATTATTGGCACTCGAACGTTACTCTTGATTCGCCGCCACCGCACTGTCCATATGATTGTAAAATTATCTGAGCATAAGAGCGTAAGTATATATCGAGGGGTTCGTCGAAAGCGATCGATTAGATAAAAAGAACTGTCCTTTGTTATTTTCTTACAGGGTGGGAGAGGGGGAGGGGGAAAAGCCCAGAGTCACGTACGCAACCGATGAGCATTTTCATCGGCGCACGGTATATGAAACTGTTTTTGTATTTGTCGTTGGTCATTCATCGAAGAATTTCGGGTTTTGGGCGTCGATGCTTCATCGCTGCTTTCATCGCGAAAAGAGAAAATAAATATACGGTAGAAAAAAAATCATTATGATTATGTTCGTGTAATTAACGTCGTCGTTGATACGTTTTTGTTTTTTCAAGTCTCTTCCACTCTTCCCCCTCGCTCGAAGAAACGTAAGTACATATTTACGTATGTTATGTCGTGTTGATCGTAAGGAAAGACGCCACGCTTATTTACGCGAATGCGCGTACGTATTATCGCGCGATTACGTTCCGAGAAAGCGTCGCAAACAAAAGGTATTATGGTCATTGTTTCTCCGCAATCTATACTACGTACGGACATTCCTCAAAAATAATAAAATTCCCAGGGCGTATCAGTGGATTGAAAGTTTGTCAATGGGAAAGTTAATCAAGGTGTATTAAAATCGTTCGCAACTTTTGAAAACGAATCCCATTTCTTTTCTCGTCAACTTAGAACGCCATTTTTTCTTTCATTACACTTTTCAGAAATCGCTCTGTTTCGAGCGCGTACGTTAGCGCTCGAGGTGACTCGACGTATTTTTACAGCCTGTTGTATGCGTTTTCCCTCTTTCAAGAACAGGTATCGCGTGAATTATATAGAAAAAGGAAAGTGGCCGGGACAAACGACCTCGTGTGTGTGTGTATGCGCGTGCGCGCGCGCGCGCGCGTTTGTACGATATCTATGCTACAAATATATGTATTTACGTAGTGATCGCGTGAAAGTGTCCAAAGCATAAGTATATTACGTACGTTGGTCCTAGTCAAAGTTAAACACGCTAACGTAGCACCGCGACGCGCGAGCACCTTTAGAGTTTCGAAAAGACTAGATTTCGTCGATCTAATCGAAACTATCGGCGCGAGCTAACGATCGCGATATTTCACGCAACCATGAGGCGATAACGTCCACTACACGTTACCTTGCTACGTTCGTGCTAATTGTGAATTAGAGATTTATCGATCGATAAGACCGATACGTTTACTTCGCTCGCAAGAATACACGTGTACGTTGGATTATTTAATAAATCGATATCAGCGGACACGGGGAACGATATTACACGATGAATTCAATTCTAACAAGTTTCGCGTAGTATTTTATCGAGAATTAGATACGTTTACTTTAGAGTTCAAAGGTATCTCAGAAAGTTTGAAAGTTTCATTTGTAGGCGCGCGCGATAAACGTGCTTGTAAAGAGAATGTCGCTAGGATGTAGCGCATTTTAAGTTATCCTGTTTCTCTTTCTCTCTCTCTCTCTTTCTCTCAATGTCGAAACTTCTTCCTGGGCGAGCAGACATTTTTTTCCTTTCTTCGACCAAATCGTTTTCACGCTCGCGTAAAAAGCAATGTCTATACGCGCGCTATCGCGGACATAATAATAGTGCATACTTTACGATTGTATGTGCATAGTATCGCTTTCAGAGCGGCCTGCCGTGCGTACAGACCAGTAGAGAGGAGGATGAAGATGAGGAGAAGGAGGAGGAGTGGTCCCCGAGACAGGATACCATTTAAGTGTTCCGTAAATACTGTTACCACAAGCGAGGGAACAATCCGCCTTGGAGCTACTCGCACCGCTCGATAATGCATTTTGTCGGTAGGGTACGCGCCCGGCTATGGCATCGTTTTCTATCGGCTTTATGTCCGATCTAATGGCCTTCGATGAAGTAGAAAAGGAGGAAGAGGAGGAGAAGAGAGAGAGAGAGAGAGAGAGAGAGAGAGAGAGAGAGAGAGAGTGAGTGAGTGAGAGAGTTTATTTACAACAACGAAACGAGCTCTCCTATGCTTACAATCATCCACCCTCTCGCTTGCCTAAAAGTCAAACTTTTAATACTCTACTCCGCGTAGACGCAACACTTCTGAGGATTCTGTCTCCGTTGTAAAATAAAGTTAATTGGCGTGGAGAGCTAAAGGGAAAATCTGCGTTTCGTTGAATCACACGTACGTATTTCATACCATGTACAATAGTCGACTAATTGGTAAGTCGAGTCGACATCACGTAGATTAGTAGTGTAGAGACGTCTTAATGAATTAGTACGAAATAGTTGTATTAATAATATAAAGATGATAGCACGTTCGGCCCCGAGACAGGAGAGGATCTTGACACCGTTTAGTTATTTCGATCTCTAGTCAAGTGAATACACCGAGAACAAATTAGACACGGATCGGTGGAACAATAGGTTAGCGTACGCTAATTAAACACGATATCATCCTCGTCTTCCATTAATTTCTTGCGACGCTTCGCTCGGCTTAATCCAACGGATAAGTAATTTTCTAAACGCTGCGAGATCATATCTTGGTTCGGTGAAACTTTGCTAATTACCTAGTCGAGATGATCGTTTTGCTAATTTTACGATTAACGAGCGTCGACGTTTGCGAGTGCATTAAGCACGACAACCATCGATACGATTCAATTATGCTTTTTTTCATCCCCTTCACCCACCCTCCGTCTCTCCCGAGAAAGATATCCAGGTATACGTATGAAAATCGAAATCAAAAGGAATCATAAAAATCGGCTCGAGTTTAATCGATTTTCCATGGAACTCGGCTCTGGTCACGAAGAGAGAAATGGTGCGAGAAAGAAAAAGAGAAGATTGATCAATGCGCATCATCCCTCACAAAGATGAACCACGACACTCGCAAAAACTCCCTACGACTCGGACTTGTAACGCAATTGTGCGACGTTTAATTCGATGAATTAATCTCTGGTCTTGGTCGGCGTCGTTGGCGTCGCCGTCAGGTTGCGCCTATAGCACAGACGAGAAAAAGATAGTTGACCCGCGGCAGGAAATCTCTTCAATCTGCCTTGATGCGTCTCGTTAACGAGTGTTTGTTTTCTTCCGGCGAGCTCGGAATCTCTTGGCACTTATCGTTTTTCTTACGCTTTCTTTCATCTTTTGTAGACAAGAGAGCGAGAGAGAGAGAGAGAGAGAGAGAGAGAGAGAGAGAGAAAACACTAGTATTATACTAGTATTATACTAGTTTCTTCTTCTTCCCGTTCTCTTCGCACTTTGACAACAAACGTTTCGAGCGTTATGTTTTGGAAGCTTTCGCTCGAAACTCCGAAAAGGAATGAGAGACGAAGGAAAAGATAAAGCTTCGAGGGACTTCATTTTCCAAAGTGCTCTAACAATTTTATAGATGGAAAACTACCGCTTTGGCTCCTCCTTTCTCCTCGGTTTATTGCTCTACCTCCCATCTAACTTGTACGTTTAATCAGCGACAGCGTGACCCGAGGCTGTTGGCTCTTCCACTTTTACGATCTTAAATTCTTTCCTGCTCTCTACCTTTCTCTTTTAGCAGCACGCTCGTAAAAGATTTCGTCGTGGGTGTATCCGTCTAAAAATATGAGCGATAACGAGCAATCGATACGCAACTCTGACCTCGCTCTCGAGGCTCATTATTGCGTAGCTACATATTTTTTCTTTTTCTTCTTCGTTTGTTTGTATATAGACGTATTATTACGAGTTCGAGAAAAATTCATATAAAATAATTGAAGAACGGAGAAGTTTATTTCTTTTATTTACGACTTTTCTCGGGAACGTTGGCGGAAGGAAAATAAATTCCAAGGATTTTCAATGCGAAGAGAAGAGAGCGCGTGCGAGAGAAAGAGAGAGAGAAAGAGAGGGAAAAGGCAGGGGGAAAAGGGGGAAAGGAAATAATGTAATTAAAATGAGATGCGCGAGAGACCAAGATGCGTAGTTACATAGCGAGTGAGCGAGAAGGTGCATATGTAGAAGGTCGCAAGATGTAAAGCAAAGGACGTCATTGCGAAGGGAAGAATTCCCAGTGCAAATAAGGAGGAGAAATTGACTCTCGGAAGCGTTCGAGATACTAGTATAATCTTGTTATTCCAACGGAGTTTTGCGTATCGTCGTAGAGACCGTGCGCCGCCATCACCTGTGTCATGGCAAAATGTGTCGGCGTATTTCGATATCCTGTCGAACGATCGTATCTTCTTTTTTACAATTTTTTCTTTGTCTTTTTTCTTTTTTTTTTTTGCCTTTAAAAACCCGTCTTTTTTATATCGTTACTTATTTGTTTTAAAATGAACGTCCGACGAGAGAGAGACGGGATCTCCATCCCGCTCGTCCACGATCTTGATCATAGCTTAATCGGCTATTTCTTTGTGGAAATTTTACTAAATCGCTTTGCACGAGCGCGCGGATAAATGGAACGAGGTTGATTCTGTGCGAAGGAAAAATTTGAAAAATTTTCATAAAATTTAACGGGAAATTTCCGCTTTGTTCAGATGCATTCGAAAAGCATCGTATAATAGCCGTCGAAGAATCATCTTTATTACGCGATCGAAGAGAACGAAATTGCGCACGTATGCGCGATAAAAGGATAAAAATAAAAAAAGAGAGATCGGATGTATCGATGCTTTCGGGATCGCTTTAAGATACGTCGTCAAAGTATCCGTTCATGTAGGAAATGCCTTAGTTGCTTTAGTGGGAAATTCTAAAGGTAAAAGGTTCTCGTTCGTCGATTTACCTCAACGATTCCAGACCGTAGAAATATACGACGTCTCGTTATAGCGATTTGTCTTAATCAAAAGTGAAATCATCCCGATCGTTAAGCAAAGTCAATGCTCTAAGTAGTATTTCAATGACGAAACTCGCGTATGAAGACGATAGGAAACATTCATTAATATCGAAAGAAGCTGACCGGCCGGTCGCGTCGACTAAATTTTTCTTCGAAACTAATCGAGAATTTGTCTTCGGAAGAAAAACGCCATCGGACTAGGGATTTCATTTAGGTCACGCCGTGCGAGACCTCCAATTAATTATAGTTGCTCTAATCCAAATCTATTTGGAAGATGTAATATTTTGTAGAAAAGCCGCTCCATGAGAAAGAGAGAGAGAGAGAGAGAGAGAGAGAGAGAGAGAGAGAGAGAGAAACGTTTGTTGCCTTCCTTCATCCTGTCATTCTCTGTCATTTATAAAGATCGAATTTCGTGCTCGAGCGAATAGTATTTACAGCGGAGTTTCTTAGAAATTATTTTATCGAAAAGATATCGATGGGTTGCGATGTAATCCGTTTTTAAAGAATTCGAGCAAAGAGTAAGAGAAAATTGATCGAATGCTGGGTAGCATCGCGAGTTGGGTGGGATTAGCCGAGATGGATTTTATCGAATGAAAAGGAACTTTTCGGTCAGAACGTGTCCCGGAGTCGTGATCAATTTAGAAGGTAGAAACGAAGGTAAAGCATATCCGACAACTTTTCATTCTTCTAATCGTCTATATAATAATAATATAATGTACGTGTTCGCACGTTTAACGTTACGATCTGACAAAGTTGTATCGTCGTATGATCGAGGACATCGATAAACGAAACCGACAGCGCCATGCCTGTTTCGAGATAAGGGCCACCACGTTAGACAAGTCCGTTACGTCGCGCGTAGTGCATTTTACCATCGAAGATAACGTGCATTTTCAAAGATCGATCTCGATCGAGATCGATGCTTTAATTATTACTTTAATTATCTTTCTAAAACAACCGACGACAGAGGATATGGATAATTCGTAGTCAAGGTGAAAAACATTGGACGGACGCGATGAAATCAAATGGGCGGGAAAAAAAAAAGAGAAAGAAGGAAAAGAAAAATAAAAGAAAATCTCATCGAAAATAGAATTGAATGCAGCCAACAATGAAATACAATTAAAACGTGGAAGTCCCTCGAACGTCACATTCGATGCTTTGAATATTAATCTTTTATCGAGAGCGAGCGATCGAGTGGAAACGCATGATTTCACGGACAAAATGTTGAAAGCGATGCATCGTTAAAATCATCCGCCAAAAGCTCGTTCTCACGAGTAAATTCAAACGATAGTTTATCATTCCATCGTGCGGTATTAAAATTTTCCTTGTGTTTATCCGTACGTCAATTACATTACCGCGCGTGGTCAAAGGACGTCGTTGCGTATCAGAATTTGATTTCTAAAGATATCCCCTATGAATGTTAATCGTTCGTTTTGTATCGATCCACTTTGATGGAGGTCTAGCACCGTCATGATTGCGTTTTACCGTATTATTACATCCGATCGAGTTGACGCGACATAGCGATTGCGGGATTAATAGATAAATGCGCATCATGAACGATCGTGTTTTAATTTGTCGAGAAAAGCTCAATCCCGTTCCTCGACTCGCTTTCACTTTTCGACACAGTTTCCATTTCGTGGAACCTTTTCTCGCTCCGTTTAAAGCTCGCCGATTACTACACGTAACAATGATAAAATGGGAAAAGGCCCTTAATGGGAGTTTGGTGTATTTACAATTATCGGGGAATTCATTTATCGAGGGAAAACTAATCGCAAAGTCAATTTTAATTAGCGGATCGCTGGGAATTTCACGAAAATTGTACACAACTTCTTCGAAGGCACTTTAAACTCTTCTTCCTTCTCATTCTTTCGAAAAGATAATCTCTATAATAAATGTCTAATACCTTAGTCGATGCCAAAATTGCATTTTGATATACGTATTTGCATAATTCTTTCCAGCTTGTTCGTCGTTTATTACAGGGAGGAAGCAATTACGCGAGCAATTAGGTGACCTTAGAGTCAAATCGTAGTACACGAGCCTTACAAAAGCCGATTAAAATAGAGAGATGTTCTCGTAAAGAAAGCAAACGTAAAGCGGACAAGGAAGAAAGACTGCTTTCATATTTCATCGGATTCGTTTTCTTCTTCGTCTATCGAATCTATGCTCGATTGAAATTATTGCCCTTCGATTTGATTCAATCGTACGAAAGCTTTTTCGGCCTTTGTCGATAAAAGGACAATATTTTTTTTCTACTATTAGCTCGGCAGATATGGCCAGCGACGAGTCGGACGTTGGAGTTTTTCGCGTATGGCTTGCTTTATAATCCTCTTCCGTCCTTCCCCCTCTCCCTCCTCTTTCCTTTTCTTTCTTGAGATGATGTCATCAACCCGAGATATACTATACCTATATGTAGTAAAGAGTGATAAGCGGACAAGGACGTTGCCTCGTAATGTTTCTGAATAGATAGATATTTCAAGATCATGGCAATCGTTATAAACTATCGTAGAATTATCGCCGCATCTTGTTTCACGTACCCAAGCGCTTATTCGATGGTATGTAATGCGAGTAATGTAAGTATGCGAGTATACGGAGTATTGCAAAGGACAAAGAAAACTTTGTAATTCCATTGTAAATGATATTTTGTTGGATCGAAGAGGAAACGCGAAATGACGGGGGATAAAATATGGGCCATTGAAATTGTTGGCAAGCTTGAGACTTGATTTTAATGAAATTAGTTCGTCCTTTGAAGTCGTCTTCGTGCGCCTTCGTGCCAAATTGAAAAGACGAGAAAACAATATATTTATATCTATGTAAAAGGTGAAAAGGAAAATTTCATCGCGGGATAGCATATCGTAGATCTATATATTCAGTATGCAATATATGTGCGTTATCTCGTGCCGCATCGTACGTTATATTTTCAGATTGTAGGAAGAAGTGTGACGCACGAGCGATAATATCCAAGATTTATTCGCCGTCGCCGCCGCTGTCGTCGTCGTCTTTGGCACGAATGGAACTGGATGTCGTTCGATTCGTCGTAAAGTTACTACGATCGAAAAAGAAGGGAAAAAAAGAGAAAGAAAAAGAGAAGGCTTTTGACCGCCCGAACATGAAGCAATTTATTTTCGCAATGTTACGAGTCGTGTTCGATTTTTATAACTCGTTCAAACTTGGAGCCAAATAAAAACTTTCTTCGAAAGGATCGAAGCACGAACTCGCTGGTAATTGTTACTCGTACGGATGGCTTTATAAATCGTTTGCAAAAGGAAAAGATAGAAATAAAATTGGAAGAAGAGTAAAGGCAATTTTAGATCGCCAACATCTCTCTCTCTCTCTCTCTCTCTCTCTTTTCCTCAGTTTTGCCTTTAATTCTAATTTCAAAGTACGCTACTCTCGTAGCTTCGATAGATCAATAAGTTTGAAAAACGTTCGATCCGAAGGATCGCAAGATTGTGTTTCTTCGTAACGCGTTGGCGTTGTCAAACGATAAAGGAGTAGAAGCGATTAATGCATAAATATAATATAATAGAGGTGTTAAGGTAGGGGACCTCTTCTCGTTGTAAGGCATCGTAAGGCTTTCTTAGCGAGAATCAAAGCCAAGAGGCACCTCGTTATCCTCGAATCCATCGAGAATTAATAGAGCAGGAAGGATGATCGTTAAGCGAAACAGTATATATTCCGGTATATCGTTATCGCGGGCGCGCACGGGCGCGTTATTATTCCGGTCGAAGGTAAACGGAAGAAAGGAAAGGGGAGTAGCGAAACTCTCCTTTTTAACGCGTAGCAATTCCAACTTCCGCTCCCTTTGACAGGAGATCTCTCACGCGATTCTCCTTTAATTATCTCGCTCCCCGGTCTTAGGTTCTTCGAACCTAGGAGAAGGGAATCGAAGTCGGTTTTCTTACTAACGTAACTGCTCGAGGGACAACGAGCTCGTCGTTAGGTTAACAGCCGAAAGGCAAAACGGTCGGCACGGATAGACGCCGTGCACGCTCGATTACGCGTTCGGAATTTAATAGAGGCCCCCTGGTATTCGCGTCTAGCCTGACGCGTACCGTAATACGTTTCAAACGAGCTATCGACGTAACGTAATTCCCACGGAAGTTGCGGACGCGCCGACGACGCGTCCTCGATATGCAAAAACCTATGCGATACCTGGGTATTTGGCGTCGTGAAGGCAGACGTGCGCGCAGCTAGCACGCGTCTCCGACCGATCGACAGGAGGGTGTTGGGTTCCCGTTAACGTGTTTCTGTCGGAACGCTTTCTCTTTGCTTGCAACGATTTGGACGTGACGAGAAGATTGAATCCTACTTCGTCGCGATCGGCTAGGAATATTCCCAGTCATGTTTCTGGATTTAGATTTGATTTTTATCGATGATTTTATTCGCCGAACGTTTAATTGCACATGGAGAAATACGGTCGATTAAGATAAACTTAATGAAAGAGAGAAAGAGCGATGAGAAATTATGTTCGTCTTTGCGAGCGTTAAACGCTCTGCGACCTATGAACCGAGAGACTAGAGAGTGCTCGAGAGAGAGAGATAGAGAGAGAGAGAGATAAAGAGAGAGAGAGAGAATAAGAGTAAAAAAGGGCTCGAAGGAAAAAGCCCTTTCGAGCTTGTCGGCGCGCGTGGGCGTTGAGGTCTTGGCAGCTTCCTTCGCTTCAAGGCGATCGTGCGACGGAAGTGCTACGGCACCGTCGAGAGGATGTCACAATTAATGCTGACCGGGGCTCGTTAGCACGTTTCCTTTTTCCCTGACTCATCCCGATGGAAGTCGTCGCATCGAGGAAACGTAGATGGCACCGAGGAGGAGCCGTAGTAGGAAGTAAAAGCGTACGATCAGTCATACGCGATAAAGAGTTTTTCGGTTCGCACGGATTTTTTCGATTACGCGGTCCTTACGTACTTGCTTATATACGATCGGTGATCGACGTTCGGCTAACTTTAGCATCCATCCGATGTTCACGCTTCGATTCAGCTTTACCGTTCGCGCTGTATAATTTTACCATAACGGTGCTTTTTCTTTAGTAATGACAGCGATTCAAACGAACTTTTATTACGGTGGTTCGATCGAAGAAGAAATAAATAACAGCGTTTGAAATTTATTGTCCAACTTGTCTTGATTTATCGACTTCATAATATAGATTATACGAGTTGAAGAAAGGTACGTTCCTACATACATACGTGTATATAGCGGCGATCTCAATGAGGTAGAGCTCACCCTCAATGAGTTCATTATAAAAAAACATTTGTCGCCGATATAAAATATTTCGATCGATGCTACCAACCCAAGCCCTTTCTCGTGTTTAACAAAGTCTTCGTGTTTCTTTGACAGCGATTCGCTCCAAGAATATACGTACTTGTATACATCGAGTTGTTCAATGGTTTGTCGTATCTAAATAAACGAACCTTGAGACGCTTGCTTATCGGATGAAATGAATGACTGCCAAAGCGCCGAAGGATATACCACGTCGAGCGTTCGGCTACGTTATTGCTTCGTCTCTCTGTTTTTTCTCGTCTAGTTGTGTGATTCTTTCGAAGATTCGATCCTACGAGATAGAATCTTTAAGGTGCGACCGATACGTATACGTATGTACGTACGTACATTATTATTAGACGGTGAGTGAGGGATTGGGAGAGGGGGTAGGAGGTGGGCAGGCAAGGAGATATTCGAGAAATATTTCGAAAAGAGGATCGTAACGATAGAAGAAAGAGTTCCTTTTGTGAGAACAAAGTTAAAAATATCAAAGGGTGAAGAGGCTGGCTGGCTCTCTTTTGGTTCAGCGAATCGCGTTAATCGAGTTACTTGATTGTTCATTATCAGACGATACGCGAAGCGAGGTAAGGTCGAAGGCTAATTAAATACAACGTCTTCCCGATTGATACCGAGAGTATCTCGCCAAGATGTACGATCTTGGTTAACATCCTATCTATCGTAGCGGGAGGAGTGAGGAAGCCAAGCCTTCAATAAAATTGAAATAGCCTCGTTGAATATACTCGTGTGCGCGTGCGTGCGTGTGTGCGTCATGAAGGACAAAATTCGAGACGTCGAATTCGGACTCGTCTTTCCCGAGGAGAATCCGAATAAGAAACGCAGTGATCGGATCGATTGTCGTCGCATGCCTCGAGCCAAAAGACTCGAATAAGAGACTTTATCGAAGTTATAGAACGAAGCGTCGATCGAAACGCCGATAGTGTCGTAAACAGGAGATTATTTTCTTTCTCGGATTATCTCTCGATGTCTCGCCTCGATCTCTCTCGAGAAATCTTTGCTGACTCCGGAAGTTACCGAGCATGGTAGCACGCGAATATGCGACGCTTCTAATATCGGCGATGCCATTCTCGGTAATAAAACATTGAACAAACTTTGAACGAAAGTATGACGAATATCGTATAGCCTTGGGTTGATATTATGCGCTATATAATATACACCATCCATATATCGTAGGAAATGAAAACGTTAGAGCGGTTGCGTCGTACCACCTAGTCGAGAGCGTTGCGGCTTGCGGCTGCACGCTAGTTGCGGTAAAGTTTTAGTCGAGCTAATTACGCGTGAATTTCGAACATCGAGGATACACTTTGTCTTTCGATCGACGGAATGTACTTACGTGTATACCTACACGTTCAAACAGATTTATTGCATCTTTCTTTCGTGGAAAATATGGTCGGACAAAGTTTTTGAAACGAGAACGGTTAGTTAGATAGTTTTAACGATACGTCTTTGATCACGCCGACTCTTTTAATTTCCGTCTGCGAAATCGGTAAGAAATCGTAAATTTGTCGGGATTACATTGACGTTGCGCGAACATGGCTAAAGGATATTAACGAGAAACAAGAAATTTACCGTTGATATCGGTCCTCAATTTAATTCGTGCCATACGGAATAGACACCTGTTGTCAGATCGGCGCGAAACGCAGGCCGAGGTTAACCCGTGGTTTATTGTACGTGTTGCAGAGAATGGAACATGAAGGAGACGGGTGCGAGTTGGTAGTAGAAGCGAGACCGTCGTCGTCACCGATGCCACGTTGTTGGTCATCATCGTCGTCGTCGCCGTCGCCGTCGTCGTCGTCGTCGTCGTCGTCGTCGCCGCCGTCGTCGTCGTCGTCGTCGTCGTCGCCGTCGTCGTCGTCGTCGTCGCCGTCGTCATCGTCCAGCGTCACCAACATCCTTGTACTTTCAACGGAAGAAAAAACCGATCGGCATCGGTTCTCGTCAACGTTCTGGTCGTTCTCCTTGCCATATTGGTCCCTATCGGTGCCATCGTACGAAGTTACCGTAGTAGAGAGCTCGACGAGAGCGATCGGTGGTGGCCCGGGTGCTGCCGCCGGGCCGGCGATGCGACGATGAGCTCGTCGAGGGTGTTAGCATCACCACCACCACCACCACCACCACCACCACCACCACTACCACCACCACTACTACCATCACCATCGCCATTGACGCTATTATCTTTAGCACTCCACGCCCGTTTCTATCTACCGCCCTCCGATTGTTGTCATTGTTGCCGGAGATCTTACATTCCGGAAAAGTTAACGAGAGTAAAGACCTGGAGGAGGAGGGGGAAGAGGAGGAAAAGGGAGGTGGAGCGAGCCGGTGCTGGACCGACGACGAGGGCAACGACGACGACGACGACGACGACGACGACGACGAGGAGGAGGACGACGACGACGACGAGAAGAAGAGTGAGGAGGACGGAAAGGGCGACGGCGACGACGTTTCTTCGATTCGTCCTTCGGCCATGGACCTCGAAACGAGGAACGGCACTGACAACAATGAAGACGACGACGAGTACACCAATATTCACTTTATCATTGGCGACCGCAGAGAGACGGCAACCTATCGCTCTGACCAGGTTACGGACAAGGAGCTGAAGGGTAGGTCTTCCTACTCGACTATTTTTTCTTTTTTTACTTTCTTTTTCCGTACCTCTTTTCCTTTATCCATTTTAATATCAAATTTCATTCGATATTTCAAGTACCACCGTCATCAACTTGAAATTGGCGAGAATTCGATTGCTCGTTGTCGGAACCAATTTCATGAGTTTGAAGAGTAGTTCTGTCCCTATCGGGAAACACGTCCCTTTGATTTTACGTTACACGTACTCGTGTATAAGCCGTAATAGGACGGTCTAGATTACTACAACAGGAAACGCGTTACGTTTGCACGTACTCGTATTTACTTCACTCTCATGCCGTGACCTATCGACCGTGTGCTTCTCCTCTCTTTGTTACGTACCGTTCTTTGAATATTTGACGAATCGTTTTATCCTCGTCACGTTTCTCACCTACGATTCAACTATTCGACTGATTCGACTGATTTTCATACGATCGATCGTACTTCGACACGTTCGATAGAGACCTCTTTGGATGCGGAAGAAACAACGAACGGTTAAACGTTTCTCTACTTAGGCATCATTGATAAGATTATTATGTTAATTAACTTGCATTCTCTCGGCTGCTTAAATAGCGTACTCGGTTGCGTACGATGGAAAATTATAGGAGCTCTTTTTGATCGCCGATCGAAAGTCGGTCTTTCTCTCTTTTGATCCTTACCGATTATGATTATTTAAGAAAAATAATGAGTACCGATAACAGGTGCATGCCCCGATAGGTAGAATCTTTAACGAAACTTCACGTTTCAACTTGGTGTATCGATCTTTTCTTCCGTGGCGAGTCTATCATGCGTTCGCAAGAATAGCTTTTCGTCTCCCGTGGGTGTACCCACCCGGCCAGGGATAGTATTATTTAAGAGAACAGTCCTTCGACCATACGAGAAACTTGTTCGTTTTAACGCCAGCTGTTTTTCGTTGGAAAAGTCGTTTCGAGCCAACAGTTTGTTTCAATTACTCGGAGAAAGCAAATTCCCGTAAAAATATGAAATGGATAACCGAGATGAGATATATTTTTATACTTATAATTACCTATCTTGCGCGTGACTCGTATAGCGTAGAAAGTTGAGAATTTCGAAAGATGGTTCCTCGATGGATCGTTCGATCGAGGAAAGTCACGTGTGCGCGTGCTCCTCGCAGGGGACGCAATTTTTCATTCGAACGGTACACTGGACCGTTCGTTACGTCGGACCTTTCGTAAGCGCTCGCGTATATATGCGTATTTATACTAGGTTTAGCTCGTGAAACAAATGGTAATACTACTAGGTGGAAGTAAATAGTAGGCGGTGGTAAATATCGATCGAACGACTACGAGCACCGAACAAGCTTTCCCGGGCTCTTCTTCGTTAGGAAGTTCTTGGAAATTCATTAATTTACCGGGCCGCTATCGAATATCGACGATTTCGCTTTCATTTTCATCTCGCGAGTTCGCATCGAAAAGAAACGTAAAAAAAGGAAAATGCCTTTTTTTCGTATCTCTTTCTCGTATCTCGATGTTTCCTTTTCGAAAAGAAAAATATTCTCGCGTCTGTATGAAAGATCTGTAAGGAAAGAAAAGCGACAAAGAAGAAAGGATTTTTACGTCGTCGCTTCTTATACAAATTATGAATAGTGGTCCTTAACGTTGGCCGAGTAAGAAATATAATTACGTTTTATAATCATGATGAATTCCTTTTTGTTATAGAAGAGCTCTTTGTGAAGAATAGACTGATTGTCGAAAGATGGAGAAAAATGAATATTAATTATTACATTTATTATAACGTTGGGCTTTACGATATCGTTAAACTTTCGTTTCGTTTCTAAACATCTAGCTCGTATTCGCGTAGAGGCAATTCAAATGTACGCGAGAAGCCGGCTACTTTTCAAAGATTGCTAAATTTGTTACGCGCATGTGGTTCCGGAAAGCAACGAAATGCAACGAAAGTACGGGAGCTTCGAGCGGAAATCGAGTGCTAACAAATTATCAACGTTCTCGTTCAAGAATTTCCGGAAATTCCTGTTGGCCATTACCAACGACCGTGACGTGAAATTCCACTCATTTATTTCTGAAAACAGTAGCCCTTTGAAAGCCATTTTACTAACGATCCGACTAGTCCAATCGAGATCGAGAAAGGATGAGAAATTTATTAGGAGTGAATAAAAATTAGCATCCAAATTAATTTCTCTTTGTAGCAATCCTTTTCTTTTTTTCTTTTTTTTCTTTCGCTCGAACGAATGCATCTTTTAGTAAGATTCTTCATAAGCAGAGAGTAAAAGTGTCGCAAGCTTCTCCGCTATCGTTGGCGGGTACCGTAAAAGGGACTAACGAGTTATTATGCGTGTAATGCCGTACCGCATTATGCGCAATATACGACGTTTGTCGATATATCGATTTCATTTTGAACCGATGTTGGATGGTTAGGTACATAGTTCATTGACAACGATCAAGAAACTCGCGAGGCGATACATTCCGAGTACAATGGCTTCCTGCACCTCGTCCCAATGATATTGGCCTCAACAAAATAATGAATAAATTGAGCGTGGGTCAGAATAAAAATATAATCGTCCGCCGTACGTTCATGATTCACGTTTCATTATCCTATTAGAGCCAATGGACGGGTAGCAGAAGATGGACTCTCCTCTTCCTTCCTCTTGCGGCATCTCCCTTTCTCTCTTTCTCTCTCTCTCTCTCTCTCTCTTTCTCTCTCTCTCTCTCTCTCTCTTTCTCTCTCTTTCTCTCTTGGTCTCGCTACTATCCGTCGCGGACGCGTTTATTCTTCGCCGGAGGAACATTGAGAGAGTAAGATTCGGTCGGTCGTAAAAATCGTCCCGAGAGGCGATCGTTCGCGCGCTTTCGATCACCGTCGGCAACGTTGGCGGATAAACCGCCTTGCCGAAAAGCACAAACGGCCAAGGTACGAGAACCGCTTAGCGAGTCAATGCGTAGGAATAAAATCTTTCGTCTTGGCAGGCCGGTGTTCGCAGACAGAAGGGATGCAGGAGATACGGTGGGATAGAGGTGGGTGCGTCTATATTTGCGCGTTATAGCTCCGCTACTTTTTCTTTTTTTTTTTTCGATTCGTTTGATTTCGAAGAAATATTCTAAGGTCGAAAAGATCAAAGATCGAGCGTCATGACTAAAAATACGAACTGTACTTAAGAATCAGATAACATGGCTTTCTCTTATGCTTATAGAGGCCGCTCCTAGTTTTCGAATCAATTAGAGCGGTTTACTTGACAAACGATGAACGCGCTCGATGCGAAGTTTACTCTGGAGGAGTTATGGTCGAGTGACCTTACGACACACAAAGAAGACGCGCAAGCTCGCGCTCACCGTCTATTCGTTTGCAAGTAACCGAATACTCCTAGTTCGATTTGTAGGATCGCGCATCTAACCCGTTTCCTTTTCTTTCTCTTATTTCTATTACACTAATCTCCGAGCTTTACTCGAGCGAAGTCTTTTTTTTTTTCTTTTCTTTTTTTTTCTTTTTCGATCGAAAGCCGCCGTCAGCCCCGTTGTTTATTCACGAAAGTTCATGCAAGTAACACTTTTACCAGCTTCTTTCGCTCGTTGTTCATCATCGCCTTTGTAAAATCAAAGCGCGTCTTATTACCGAACGTAAATGGGATAAAGTTTTTCCAGTTTATAGGCGCCTTTATGGCCGTTATATCAGCGGCCTCTTTCCTTTCGAATTTTAGTTTTCCAGTCGATAATGCGAGATAACGTAGGCGAAATTTCTTTTTTTACGATCTTTCATAGACGAGGATCCGACGCGCAAACGCGAGAGAAAATAATAGAAGCGAAAGGAATTTGTAAATGATCACCGAGATAATCCGACGGCGTACACATATCGTAGGGACTTTGAGCAAAATTCATTTTTCATCTTACGACCTACGACATACGACAAAAGTATCCTTAGACGTACCGTATAGATAACGTGTACCGTATACGTTGTAAAGGATCTATAATGAAATATAAGCACATGGTCGTTTTATTACGATCTATTCTCTTTCTTTCTTTCGCATCGTTAGCCCTTTCTCTTTCTCTCTCGTCTTACGTATCGCCGACGTATACCATGAAAGTGATCAGGTAGATTAATCGTCGAATCTTTTTACGAATATTTCAGAACTCTTTAGAAACGCTGCGGAGGCTGGACCTCTGGATATCGTGAAGCTTCGCAAGGGAGATAAGCTCCTGAATATTTCGTGTCACTTGCCGGCAAATACTCCCGACACGCCCTATGTTCTTCAGGTAAGAGTACATCAATTTTAACATTCGACATATAACAATGGATTTTATCGAAGAGAATATATAGCTTGAATATATCCCTCGAATATATAGATCGCTTACATCCTCGTAGATATGTATATTCGCGTATTAACGTGCTCGAGTAACGTGCTCGAAGTAATCCAGCTTGTGTCGAATAATTTGGTGCATGCATAATTCGGTTCGGTATAATCCGATTTGATAACAACGTCGGGAAATGCACGGGGATCGGTTTTGTACAACGTTACAAATCGTTCAATGGCCCGCGAATCGTGCACGAATAAGCATCGAATACTGCGAGGACGACGATAGTGCTCGATAGTGCTCGAGCGCAATAAGTCGTCGATCCCTTTTATAAAATTGAATCTAATCCAGAATCTAATGCATAATTATAATTCAAGGAGGATCGGGTTCGGGAGGTTGTGATCGAGCGGTCTATTTATCAGAACGTTTGAAAGAAATTTCGCGAGAATCAAGAGTTCTTCTTCCGAAATAATGGAAGAGAAGAAATAATGAGGAGACATGTGTGAAAGGTGTAAAAATAATGGAAAGAAAGAATGGAAGGCGTCGCTGCGAGTGTCGTTATAAAAGGGTGTCGTTGTAAGAGGGCGATATTGTTCAAGGTCGTCGGTGCTCACCCCGCCTCCTCGGGGATGATGGAGTTAGAAGTTCTGCGGGCACTCGAGAGCCGCGTGGCGAGCCTGGAGCGGGAACTGCGCGAGCACCAGGAGGCCATTTGCGCGTCACCACCGTTGGCACTTCGGGAACTTAAGAGGCAGGTCGACAGCTTCAAGAACAAGCTCGAGACTACCGAGCACCTCAGCTGGCTGGGTGAGTAAGCCGACGAGATATTATGAGGATCGTCCTTGGTAGGCTCACTTCGCGCTTTTCGGTAGATCGAGTTGAAATATTCTTCTCGTATTTCGTCTCCAACCGATACCCTTGACGGTTTCGAACGGTCAAGTAAATTATATTTATTCGAGAGCTGGCCGAAAACCATCCTTGACAATTTGATGGTTTTTCTTTCTTGCCCATCCTCCGGTCGAAATTTATTTCGTGCCGTCGAACGATAGTTACTTCGGTTGAAAAATAATGGGGGAATAATCGGTGTCAGTCCTAAGTTTTCCCTCGTTGGCTTAACCAATATCGTTTGTTCTATTTGGAAATATCCATGAATCATAATTAAGAGATATCATTGTTGGAGTAACGCAGCTTTGTAATCGCGTCATTTTCAGGTTTCTACAAGCAACTTCCAGAACCCATTTCCTCGAAAGCATGTAGAAGGTTACAATATCGTCGGAAGAGCGACGGCATAAAGCGTAAAGTGCGAGAAAAGTTCCTCAACATCTGGTAAGTCGACGAACTTGATCTAATTTCTTTACTCGTCTTCTTACGCTTTCTAGACATTTTTAAATGTCATTAACATTCTCTCCATTTATCCTTTGACATTAGTAAATAGATGGATAGAGAATAAGATGAATCGATATACGCCATTCGGAGGATTAAAATTTTTCACAATCATCGTCGATTCGTTATCGCATATCGTTGGGATGAACATTGGTTATACGTCGTGGTCTCATCGACAAAATTGTTCCCATATATTATAGGTGGTCGAATGTTTGATTGGAATACCCACCCGAGAGGAGGGTGCATTTTGTGTTCGAAATGGGTCATCATCGGTCGCGGTGGCCCAAGACGATTAAACACCGGTTATAATCCTATCTATTAAGCGACAATACGTTCTTGTTTCCGGTTATATCTTCGTCGATCGTAATACGAACGAGGAGCTGTCTATCGTACTTGGCTATAATTGGTATGATTGAGAGCCTATCCAACGTTACGATTTTTACCAGCGACGCGTCTTGTATCATTTACGCGTAATAAATGTACCTATATCTCTGCTTGCGTAGATCATACCTTTTTTTCGAACGCTTCGAGATTATCCCGTTAAAATTGTACGCTTCGGAGAAACGTCAAAGTAACCTATCGACGTCGATTTGCGATTACAGAATTCGATTCGACGCGGATATTTCGCAGCTTTCAATCGTTTCAATTTCTACCGGAATGGAAGAGAATTTTCGTTCCATGCTTGGCGCTTATTATTCTCTCTCTCTCTCTCTCTCTCTCTCTCTCTCTCTCTCTCTCTCTCTCTCTCTCTCTCTCTCTCTCTCTCTCTCTCTCTCTCTCTCTCTTTCTCTCTTTCTCTCTCTCGCCCGCACATTCAAAGCTTTTCAGCCATCGAATGGAAGTGGCGCGTATACAGAAATTGGAACAAACGTCCAAGTGGACGAGATGGAAAATATTTTGAAATTCTCTTTTCGACTTTATTTCCTTGTATCGTAGTGCATCGTGGAATTGCTTATTCGATAGCGCTTTTAGTATAGCCGTAGGAAAAATGTTTAGATCGAATCGATATTCACGAAGGATCGAGATCTCTTGGATTCGTCGCGTAGCCTGTTAAAAATTTTTTGGCCAGCTGCCAATCTTTTTTTAATATTGCAGAATTTATGCGTTCGCCTCAAGGACCAAAGCGGACGCGTCATAAAGTTTTAAAAATATGTACGTCTTTGAGACGTACATATTTTCCCTATTGCAGGCGACACGAAACGATCTTCTTGATTTTCTGCTCTTCGTATGACGTTACACGAGCTTTTTATGTTTGGTACACTTAATCCATCTAAAAAGTTTCTTTGTAACGCTCGTTTCTCGTCAATTCGATGCCTCGTTATCGTTGATTTTCGTCTAGCTTTTGAAGAAAATATTGAAAGTGATGCGGTCATTTTTATCAACTCCGTAGAAGGTTTCTTTTTTCTTTTTTTTCTTTTTCTTCTTTTTTTTCCTTCTTTTTTTTTTTTTTAAGAGTACAAAACAAAAATCATTTGGCTAAAAAGACCCTGCGGACGCGAAGAAGTGTCGTAAGCGTTGATACTCGAAAATTGCGTCGAACGGTAGTTTCGTTTTTCTTCCACGATCTAACGAGTTTTTAAGTCGAGACTTTCGTCTCGATAGGGAAAGAGGAAAAAGGAAAGTCGAGCTCGTTGTTTTTCATTTTCCAGCGGGGAATTTAGTTTTATACATCATAGGTACTTTATAATATCAGTGAGAAGAAAACAGGAGAAGGGAAAGAAGAGAGAGAGAGAGAGAGAGAGAGAGAGAGAGAGAGAGAGAGAGAGAGAGAGAGAGAGAGAGAGAGAAACCCAACGTAATAAAGGTTAGTAGGAAAGGTTAGTGCGATTGGTTTTTTCTTTGGAAGACCCACCAAAACAATTGTTATCATCTTTCGAAAGCCGACATCGGTCCCCGGGAATTGCGTCCGTTTCTAAATGGAAGTCACGTTGATGGAAAATGGTGATTCGAGGAAGCGCGGAACAACTTGGGGAATCTTAAAATAGGAGCTTTCGCGCATATGCATATCTGAGCAATGTCGAGGAATGTGGTTGTACTACGTAGCGCCGTGTACGTAGAATCGTCTATGTAGCTCCGAGATACCCTTTGCCGGCACCGGTATACAACGTTTTCACATCTTTCGCCGTTGTGTATATCGATTTATGCAGCTTTCGTAAAACTGGCATTCTGCCATAGATCCAATAACGAAGACTTTATAGATGCCTCCGAGGCAACCCTTTCGCGTGTTCCTTAATTGATTTTACTTTTATTACGGTCCCAAGGTGCACACGTAGGTACACCTTTCAGTTCTTGCGTTTGCGAGTTTAAACTTTGAGACGATTAAAGCGAGATACGCGACGTAATTGTATTTATAACGTGACGCTATAAACTGGCGTAAGCCGAACGCTTACTTCGAATACTAATAATAGAGAAACTTGTAATATAATTTTTCCTCAAAGGGAGAGTGGAAATTTAATCGATTAGTTGCAAAGTGTCAATAAATTAATTAAATCCTGGTCAGCGTTAATTTCTTTATTAATTGACTAAACGTGAGGGTGGGCTATCGTGCATTTCGTAGAAAGCGTTACAAAGCGTGATCGAACTTGGTAGAGTAAATCGATTTACTTATCGTACAATTTACGTTTAGTTCGCGCGATATCGAAATCAATGAACTCTTAAAGGGGAGATTAAAGATCGAAGATCAAAGATGCAATACGCTTTCGGATTCTCGTCGCTTCGTTCTTTTTCGAATGTTACCGCTCGGTGCCACCACAAACATTTATTTAGGGCTCGAAAAAGAAAGAAGACACCATTCCACGTCGTACCCTTACTCCCACACCCAATGGTGTTGGCTATTAACTCGAAGCTTGGAATTCAACATAAGAGCAACGGGGAATCTAATGTCCCCGTAGGTCAGCGATATGGAAAGGAGGATGCGCGAGAGTAGCACGAGAGAAAGCATTTCGTAGGCGATTAAGCTCGACGAGTCTGGTACTTTATCCGAGATTACCGTCCTACTACCGTGGGACGTAAATTGAATCCCGAAATGGGTGGACCACTCTCACTGAATCGTGGAAAATTCATGTCGTCGTTCTCCGCGTTAGATGCTTAAAAAATTCATTTTCCCATTGGAGAAGCATACTTCCGCGCAAACAAACGCCGAGGATTTCAATAAAAAAAAGAGGAAAAAGAAGAAAAAGAATGATTTCATAATTTCACGTGAATTACATTACTTCGCGTTAAGAGGAAAAAATTCTATTAAGAATTCTTCGGGTCGAGTCGCATCAGGCGTAAACTAATCTTGAGAATAATTAACGCTTTTTAAAGAGTCGAATATCCACCTTTACTTAGGGACATTATTATTAAGGAGACATTAATTAAATTCGCTATAAGGAATATTTTTTTTTGTTTTGAGACCTTTACTCTTTTAGCACTGTAAGAGTTGCGCGCGCGCGCGCGCGTGCAGGAATACATTGTTGGACGGTATTATCGAGCAGCGAACATAAACACGAGCGATGCGGCTTGAAAAGAGCGAGTAGCATGTACCGAGCTGCACTCGATGTGTAAATCCTGCTGTCGGTTCCGGGTCATCAATAATCCGAGGATTTTGAGCTCCCTTTTAACCGTTTACTCTCCCGCACTCGATTCAATACGGTGCATTAGGTAGGGCTCTCGTTTGTCGTAATTCACCAGTGTTTCCTCGTCGATGATTATCAAGCAAAAGGGGTGCTTCGAAGCGTTGCTTTACGGGACACAAATCCTGCGTGGTTTGACTAAAAAGACGGCAAATAGTCGATGGCAAAGCTTGCTTAACGCGAATCTCAAGTTTATTACAATGTATTTCTTGAGAAAATTCTGTGACTTATGACCTTTTTGATAATATACGTTACCTAAATCTGACTCGTTAATTAATCATGCTACTTAACGAAGGATAATGAATAATAATTGTGAGATAATTGGAGAACGATTATTCCGGATGCTTTTTATTTTTCTTCCTCGTTCGAGGAGAACTCGTAGTTGTATTAATTATAAATGAAAAACGTAGTTCTTTTCACGATGGATAAAACAAGCTCGTGAGAGAGAGAGAGAGAGAGAGAGAGAGAGAGAGAGAAAGGGAGGAGAAGACGAAACTTATCTTTTAATATCATTAACGAGTTGTACAGAGAGAACTCGCTCGTATAATTATCTATATTGTTTATACAGCTAATCATAGAAACGCATACGCATATTGTCACGATGGAATGGAATGAATTGTGTTATTCGCCATGGCGACGTAGTAAGCTTCTTAGCGCGTTACCGCAAAATGCTATTAAGCCGCCGTTAGCCGACTAATAATCAGATGTGGCGTACCAATAATAGCGACCGTCGCGAAGCGTGCATTATCACGATGCCGATGCGATTTCGTGCGCCGACCTAAATTATTGGATTGGCAATTAGCGCGTAGCTCGTTATCATTTTCATTGAAATAATTCTGTTCTCTTCCTTTCGTCGAGACGCGGCCTTAAGTAATATCGTTGATTTGATGTTTGGGAATCGTTTCAGCGATGTGGCCATGTCATCGAACGTTCGAGAATGGCTTCGCTCGCCGGCCTTCGATGCCCGACAATGGGAAGACGAGGAGCTCCTTCTGATGCTGCAAACGATGTTCGTCGAGCTCGACCTACCTCAAAAGTTCAACATTCCCTTATACGTTCTGAGGAACTTTCTATACGAGGTCTACATAAACTACAACGAGGTGCCATTCCATAACTTCCGGCATTGTTTCTGCGTCGCTCAGATGGTAAGGACGATTTAATCGTCAAATAATCATATGATATATATGCGCGATCGAGGAATAAATGTATAGATAAGGTAATTTTGCAAAACGCAGATGTACGCGATAGCTTGGGCGGTGGATTTGCCGTCGCGGATCGGCAACCTCGAGGTCTTCGTCCTGATTGTCTCCTGCATATGCCACGACCTCGATCATCCGGGCTACAACAACATCTATCAGATAAACGCGCGTACCGAGTTGGCCCTGCGTTACAACGATATCTCGCCTCTGGAGAATCATCACTGTTCGGTGGCCTTTCGCGTCCTAGAGTCCGCCGAGTGTAACATCTTGGCGTCCTTGGACTGTTCGACCTACAGGACGGTGCGCGAAGGTATCATACGATGCATTCTCGCAACCGACATGGCAAGGCATAACGAGATACTAGCGCAATTCACCGACATCATCGCGGACTTCGATTACTCGAACAGGGCCCACATTAATCTGGTATGCGTTCATAATCATTTTATCTCGTCGTTTTAACGAGACAAAACCTCTTTTAAAACTTGACGATGGAAAATCACTTTTTTAGGACCAAGTACACGAACGATATAAAATTCTTTTTCTGTTTACGGTAGCTATCGATGATCCTGATAAAGGTTGCCGACATCAGTAATGAGGCACGGCCTATGGAAGTCGCGGAACCGTGGTTGGACAGGTTGCTTCAAGAGTTCTTCAAGCAGAGCGACGCGGAGAAACTCGAAGGGCTTCCGGTAACTCCGTTTATGGATCGTGACAAAGTGACAAAACCCTCGTCGCAGTGCAGCTTTATCGGCCTAGTTCTTCTTCCTCTCTTCGAAGCCCTCGGCGAGCTGTTTCCCGAACTCGAGGTAACGCAATCAATATTCCTCGCTGATGATACCCACCAGTTTGTCGTGTCGTTCGGCTTTAACATCAAATAATTAGGTACGTATTAGATATCCATATATATGTCAAACGGAGTTCTCTTTGCAGGATCTCATAGTGCGACCGGTGAGAGAAGCTCTCGAGTATTATCGAAGACTTAACGAGGCGGCAAAGGACGAGCGGCATCATCGTAAGAGCGTGGTAGATCTCGGAGAATCGAATCAGTCTTTGGCCCAGGTCGCGACTAGTTCAACGGCCGCGGCCTCGACGTCGACGTCGACGTCGACATCGGCAACGACGGCGGTCGTCAAATCTACCTCGTCTCATAGCATGCGCTCTAAACGTTCCGCCGGTACTATTCACTCGAGATCGCGCTCGACGGAGGAGGACATTACGACGGAAGATCTAACGATCGAGGAAGCGGAGAATCTCGAGAGTTCGGATCCCGAGACGGCAACCGAAGTCGAGATCAGTGAGAAGACGTTAAAGTTTAAAATCTCGACGGAGGGTACGACCGTTGGATCTGCCACGCATTCCGGCAGAAAGAGTTATCCCGGTAGCCGGAAGGGCAGCAAGGAGAAATCCTCCTTGGATTATCACAATTACGAGCTTGCGCGAGCCATGAGGGAACACGAGCGCGAGCGCGATCGAGAGCGCGAGAGGGAGAGGGAGAGGAGACGTAGCCGCGGCGAGAACAATCTCGGGAGTGATCTTAGCTCGCCGGTTAGCGTGAGATCGATCGACGGCAGTAAAATACTCGAAGAACTCGAGCGAGACGATTCCATTTTCTTCGATGAGAACGTCATCAACGAGGAGATACAGGTGGTCGAGGGTAACGGGAACGCGATCGGTGACTTCCAAAAGGAACGTACCAGAAGGAATGGCTCGAAGCATCAATCCTCTTCCGGGATAGGTCGCAAGGACGTTCCGATAATTCGACGAGAATCGATCGTCTCTTTGCGTTGCTCTTGCGACGACAAGAGCAACTCCTCGAATAATCACAAGTCGTTGCTATCGCGTTTGAGGAACTTTACGGATCGTTTGAGCATAAGTTTCGACTCCAAAGATTCACCTAGTCCAAGAGCCACGAAACACGTGGCGAAAAGTCTGAATAAAAACAATTCCATGAGCGCTAATACTTGCACCGCTATCGCCAGGCGCCGGCAACAGCAGCAGCAGCAGCAGCAGCAGCGCGATCCTCCGAGCATTTGCAAGCGATGTAATCTCAGGAAAGTAGTAGCGAGCAAGGAGGACGCCGGAAAGATCCCTCCGACGACGGTAGTCGAGCTGTCGAGGGCTATAGATAAGAGGGCTATGACGTTGCCGAAAGTGAGAAAGATGCAGGATTCGAAGAGTAAGGGTTGGAAGACGGTCTTCGCGAAGGAAAGAAAATCGTCGGCCTCGTTGGAAGTTTTACCCGGCGAGAATAAGTCGATCGAATCGAAGCATCGGAGAAATCTATCGAATCCGGAAGGTAAATGTTCAAAGGGGCAAAAGGGCCTCGACATTGGCATCGACATCGGCATAGACATAGACATCGAGTTCAAGGAGATCGAGGTGCGCCCTTCTAGAGGCATCGGTCAGCAACAACGGGAAAAACCGGAGATAGTCGTTAATCCGGATAGCTCGTCGCCGTGCGGATACGAGGACGCCGAGGATATGGGAAAAGTCGAAATCAGACGGAGCTCCGCCAGTATGGAGGACATATCAAAGATCACGAAGCAAACTGAAAATATTCTTTTGGGCTCCTTGGAGGCAAAAAAAGCGGAGGACCTTCAGCATACGGGTAGTTTAGACTCGATGCTTTGTAAGGAGTCGTTAAAGGCAAGGAAAAAGATTAACGCGTTCTCATCGCCTGCCGCCTCGAAGAAATCCTCGCCGGGTCTCTTTTCGCGTTTCAAGTCAGGCATGAGCATCGACGGCACCAGGAGCAACAGCAACAGCGGTTCGTTGCACGATCAGGGCTCGCAACACTCTCAGACCGGTTGGATATCCTCCTTGGCCGCAAGTTTCCGGCCAAAGAGACAAACGACGAGCGAGTTGCCGTCCTCGTCGACCCCGGTCCATCCCCAATCACAGAAATCTCAGAGCCGCGATGAGATCAAGTGATACGTCCTTCGCGTCGATCGAGGAGCCGAAAGAGATGGATCTTCCAATTCGTCGCGTCGAGAATGGTGGGCGCGACAGCCGTTCTGCTGCAACAGCTAATTTAGCGCGAGAAGAAACTCTCTTCTTCGGCTCGCGATCGAGCGCGATATTTGATTTGCCAAATCGCTACCAAATTTTTTTCCCGGTGTTCCAGCGAGTCGCGCTTCGACCATGGAATCGACCAAATTTCTAACGAGACTTTCCAATTCCTTGGATTTCGGTGTAGCATCTCATTTTTCCCTTGCTACGCGACCTCCTACGCGTCACGCCATTTTTTCTCCCTTTCTTCTTTTTATTCTTTATATTTTGTTTTTCTTCCTTTCTTTCTTTCTTTCCCTCTCTTCTTCCTCCCTTTACTTTCCATTCCTTTTCTTTTCTTTTTTCGATAAACATAGATTAGGTTATTTATTGTCGAATCATGGCACAGCCTAACGAGTAAATGTCAATGTTGTTCGTTGAATAGATGCGCGTATATACCTATATATATATATATATGAATATACGGAAAAGAGGTAAGCGTAGAAGAATAAACGCCCTTAAGGTATTCGTCTCGTTCGACATCGGACAACACATTGTGTACGCATACGTGTGTCGCTTAAGCGCGTTTTACGCATGTGTGCAGCTATTTGTGTACATATAAGACACGTCACACACAACAAGTTTATATATGTATATATACATAGGATATGCTAGTTAGATAGAGAAAAAATGTCGATTCGTAGACGGATCGACTCTTGCGTGTATGATACAGAAACGAACGAAAGATATAGGTATGAGAGATAGCTCTAGTGGAAATAAGAAAGACGCAGCCTAATTGTCTTTCTGATTTGTGATCGGTGAAACGATCGACGAACGATCGACCGCTCGATCCCTCGACGTTGTTGAAACACGCGCCTTTTTTTTTTTTTTTTTTAATCTTCGATTACTTTTTTTTCTGCTTTCCTCTTTTTTTAAATGTTTATATTTTTATACTATTATTACATCGGCGTGTCCGTAAGCGATTAAGAAACCGCACGTATTGTTGAACTCTAGTCTTACGTTATTGTTTTTGAGAGAGAGAGAGGGGGGGGAAGGAGAGGAGAGGAGAGGGGGAGAGCCTGAACCTATATTAGGGTATTTTTTAGTTTTTTAATTTTTTCTTTTTTTCTTTTTTTTTTTTTTTTTTTTTCTTTTTTTTAATAACGACCGTAGCTTTATTGTTTAGGGGGTAAGTTTACCCTTCGACTTTGACGATCTCAACGATCGTTTTGCGTTAACGCGCCTAACGTTCCTTTCAACCTTTTCCTTTCGTTGCGTCGAGGAAAAAGGTTCGTTAAGTTTTATCGAAGGAAAATAATTGAGAAATCAAATGAATGCGACGAGCAATGTCTACGAGTTGACTCTAATGATACTTTTAAATTTTGAGACACGCCTCTTCATCGAATCAAAAATCGTCACTTCCTGGAAATACTAAACAAATATTGTTCTACGTATGTATATCGATTCGTCGATCGTCTGTCTGTCTCTTACGACTATAAATGTGCAAACTTCCTTTAGATGTATGAACTTTTATCCTAAAGATTGCGAGTAGAAAAAAAGGACTACCTTTTATATCGGTATATGTTGGCAATTCGGAAGGATTCGAAATCGTGGAATGAGAATTGGAAGGAACGAGAGTGCTACGCCGTGCGTTAAGAGAAAGAGAGAGTATGTGTGTGAGAGAGAGAGAGCAAGAGAGAGAGAGAGAGAGAGAGAGAGAGAGAGAGAGAGAGTGAAAGCCGCGTAAAGTAAATGTATAGACTATATATGATCAATTATCAAACACTATCTGTGCCTGACCTACGTATTTATTTGTCATTTTCCTAATTACTAATCTTACCCTCTTCTCATATGGCCGAATAAATGTGGGCCAATTTTTCTAACTAAACTGGTAAAAAAAAAAAAAGAGAAGATTTTTAATCTAGCCGGACAATCAATATCGCTCGATAGAATTCCAAATGGATCGTTAAAAACGTATCTCTATCGAATGTTCGAAGCGTCTTACGATTTTACTTAAAAACCGAGAAATGTATGAACGATAAAAACGCGTTTCCGCGAAAATCGAACTAAAGCATCAAAACAAAAATTTGAAATATATTTTTAAATGTCCACTTTAATACTAATGCTTTTTTATCGGTTAGTATATATAAATTAGAGTCGATCGAATAGCAGATATAATTCTCTGACCGCGCATGGTTAATGCGCGTGATACGTGCTAAGAGGAAGAGAAGAAGAAAAAGGGAAAGTGAGAGCAGCGATCAAAAAGTTGAAACTTTGAAATCGATATCAAATGGGCCAAGCGGGTCGCATCCTCGCGACACCGCCCTCACTTGTCAATTCGTTATTTACTCGCACTACGTGTCCTTCTCATATTTCAATTACCATTGTCAATTACGGAATACAACCGGTCGATCTCTGTCACAGCTTCTCTTATCTCCAAAGAGAATTTACTTTAGTGTCGTGAAATATTAAAATCCTATTAAGCGCACCGTCGAATCCGATTCTCCTCTGTCATGCGTTGGTCCTATCGAACAATACGACAAATTTATCCGTTTGTCGTCTTTCCCAATCCATAGATTAACGAACGAGATTCATAAAGTACAGATTAAACTGCTTATTTTATCTCATATGAAAATAGCACGAACTGACCCAATGTCGTATATAAGGAAAAAGATAAGTATACAAATGAACGAAAAAAAGAAAAAAGAAAAAAAAATATATATATATATACATGAATTACAGTTCTATGTACGGATAGAAATATATTTAGCTGATACGAGAGTTTAACCGTTTGCGTATCAGACAAAACATAATCGAAAAACGCCAAGGAGCATAATCGCGCTTCGTCGATTACATATCGAAAAAAGCCGAAGAGCGCGATAGCGCTTGTCATGTTCAATGCGGTAAACAAACATATATGCAATACATAAAATAAAGTTATGAATGAAAAAATATATATATATATAATATATATATATATATATATATATATATATATATATTAATAGTATATATATATTATTATATATATATATATTATATATATATATATATATATATATATATTCTATTAATTTAGAATAGATAACTACAAAATATAAAATGGATTACTGATAGCGATGCGACGTACATGCGTCTGAAAGGCTGAACGCGTTTTGACAAATTTCAGGTGGGTCGTCATTTGTCTGTTTCGGTCAAATGTCCTGGCTTTTTTCGACACAAAATCTAAAGAGCGCGAAAATGGTTCGTGGTACGCAAACGATTAAGGAGACTTTGAGGAGAGATTGAGAAAGAAATAAAAGGATACTGTTAACTTAAGCTCGCGGGCGAGTTACTACTATGATAATCTAATGATGTAACGTGTGTGTAAGAGAAGCTGCGTATAAAGAAAAAAAGAAAAACGGCATGAAAAAAAAAAAAAAAAAAAGAATTTCCGCATTGCGGAAAATGCGTCGACGACTTATTGTCCAACTACGGCGATAAATTCCGATCCGTGTGGATAGATTTAATTCGATAGTTGTTTAAAGAATTTCGCCCTTGTGCCAATAAATGTAAAAATAAAGACACGAATGATCTCGTTCGTTTCCTCGTCTAAGTAAAATGTTCTAAATCAAAATCGGTAATTAGATCATAAAAAAATTTGACGATCAGTTATAGATCGCAGCTAACACGCTGATATGACATTTAGAAAGAAAATAAAACGAAAGAACGATGTATTATCATCGTAACCCGCACGCACATGCACACACACACACACACACACACACACACACACACACATACGCACGCACGCACACACATAGAAAATAATAATGAGAACGAGGCGAATAAAGTATATACGATGATAATGTCTATTGCGTGGTACTTATCTATCCATTTGATTCCAATATGTCGTAATAATAACAATGTTATACTAATATTATTGTCCAAGCGATACATGGTTGAATTCTACGGCCATAAGATCGGTCTTTTTTGTAAATGTAATTGTGCGAATGAGACGAAGGGAACGATAAAGATACGTGAAAAGGATCGAGCCGGGTTAAAAACAATATTTCCTCGTGTGTATCTTAAATTGGTATTATTTCAATAAAAGAAGAAGCTGTTCCATTAATCGAAACGAAAAATTTGTCTCATCATTCGTAGATTTACGTTAGATTGGATATTAATAAGAGAAATTAGGCGAAAAAACGTAAATTAATAATTTGTTCCTTTATTTTGTCTCTTTAAAGACATAAGAATTTTAAATGTATCAGCGAAATAATATAAATATCGTAAGTCTAAAAACCAGTAAAGTTGAAAAACGTTCAGGCAACATTTTGGACGTACTTGCGAACGTTCAATTGTATACCGCCTAAAGGCGTGGTCGTTAAGCCTTTCGGATCGTAACGCATCGGTATAATAGTACTTTCGCACGGAGAGTATTCATATTCCTTAAGTAAATGTATCAAGCCTAGTTTGGCCTGCAAAAGTCCGATGCGTGTTCCTAAAATGAAAAGAAAAACGATAAAAAGGATAAGTTAATGAATATCGAAATCGTTCCTAATCGTCCTAATGTAATTAAAAGTATAGTTATTACCTATACAAACGTGGGGTCCTTCGCCGAAGGGAAAATAAACGTAACCCTGTCTGTTCCTCTTGTTAACTTCGTTGAATCTTTCAGGATCGAATTTTTCCGGGTTAGGGAAATATTGGGGATCGTAATGCATTCCAATCATCGATATCATAATAGGAGTACCCTTTTCGATGATCAGATCGGAATTAGGGACTTTGTAATCTTGATTGGCGATGCGATCCAAAAAACCCAACGGTGGATACATTCGAAGCGTTTCCGAGACGACCATGTCTAAATATGGTAAAGTGGTGACCTAAAGTGTCGAGCAAGGGAATAAAAAAACAACGTTGCGTCATCATGCGACATTAATTAAAAAAATTTACAGAAATTTTTCTTGAACGTAATCGCGACTATGCTGCTGCGGTAGATATGATTAAATGAAAAGATAAAAAATTGTTATGTAATTCAAGTGTCGAAAGTTGTTTTTCTTTTTTTTTTTTTTCTTTCATCGATATTACGCTCTCGCAATGAATTAAATTAATTATATATTATCACAGTTGAAATTGTAATTATAGTTTACGATGTTACCATGTCGTAAGTAAATTTTCCATTATTTTTATCTATAGCCTCCAGGATTTCTTCCCTGAGTTTCGTCTGGAGATCAGGTTGAAGGGCCAATTCGTAAACGGTAAAGGCCATAACCGTCGAGGAGGTCTCGAAGCCACCCGAGAAGAAGATGGCCGTTTGAGCGACCAAATCGTCACCGTCGAATTCTAAAGAAATAGGTATATAAGGCCAGTAAATTATTATCGATCGTTTGTTCGATTTTACTTACTAAATCCGCCGAGATCCTCATCGCCGTAAGTCTTTTTAAGTTCGATCAGCAGATCTATCAGGTCGTTTCTCTTATTACCAGAAGCTATTCGCTCGTTGATAACGTTCCAAAAAGTGTCACGAAGAAAATTACTGACTTCTTTCCCAAAGAATTTGGCGCCTATTGATTTGACGATGCCCGGTATAAAGAATATCGACAAGAATTCGAAGCCCCGACTAAAGTTATATTCGAATATCTTTTGGCCATATTTACGAAACTCGGCATTCGGATTGCTTAGGGAATTAGTTCGAAGGCCAAAGGCGGTCGTGCCAATTAGATCGGTGGTAAATTTCGCGCAAATCTCCTTCATCTCCATATTTTTTCCTTTATCTGTAGAGACATTGAGTCTGTGATTACAATTCGTTCTAAGTGACAACTAATTCGTAAAAAAAAAATATATATATATATACGTACATATATGAATAAATATGTATCCTACCTTCCAATCCTAAGGAATCGAGATATTTATCGAGATCGTTGCCAATCTCGATCATCAACTCGAACATTTTCTTCAATTTACCGGACGTAAAGATCGGAGTGAGCTTTGCCCTTAAAATTTTCCAGCCAGGATTTTTCATCATAAATAAATTGGCATAGCCCAAACGATCGTTCACATCCGGGGAGGCATATCTGTCGAAGAAATAATTGAAATCTTTGACGAGAACGTTTTTTACCAACTCAGGATCGCGTATCAGGATGAAGGGTTTGTCGAATATGTAGAAGCCTATATAGGGTAATCCCTCGGATCGTTTGTAGAGCTCCTGGACGAACTCCGCGGAAGATTTTTTCATGGTGAAGCAATCCCAAAAATTGCCAATAAACGGTAACGGTGGGATTTCCATTATCCCGCGTTTCTGCCAATACTTAAATTTTCTCGTCATATAGAGATAAGCGAGTATCCAAAGGGAGAAGAAAAGTACAATACCGTCGAGGCCCCAGTACGCCGTTAGAATCGCCATTTCTTCAAACTCGTATGTAATCTGCACTGAAAACTTTCCACTGAACCGAACTCTTTTAAAAATATATCTATTTAATTATAGAAATGTTGTGTCGATCGAAAAATTTGCCTAGAGTAATTGATATCTATCTCGATTCGAAATAATATCACTAACTAAACTGTAGTTAAATATCTATTTACTTTCACTTTCCTTCGAGAGATTTAATTTCTCATTACGACGCAGGCGAATTACCTTTCTAAAGAACGGAAGGTTAAGAACTTTGCGTTCTTGTTTGGCGAAGTTGTATTTATGAATACGTATCCCTCCCAACAGTTCTCCCTCCAATAGCGTATCTCATTTTCTTATATCATCGTCTTGTGCGTGTTAATGGATAATTTAACAAACATAAAACACTTTCATTTTGATTTTATAAAATATTTCCTATTTCACTTTATCTTAATCGAATATATATATATATATATATATATATATATATATATAATATATATGATATAATATATAATGATATGCATATGATGTAATATATATTATATCATATATATTATATGTATATTATAATTATATAATATAATTATATATTATATAATTATATATTATATTATATATATTAAAATAAAATGCTTAATTGTTTGAGCAATGAACTCTCATTTCATTTTGCTAATAATATTATTCCGATTTCTCGATCTATACAATGCACTATTTTGAAATTTGAAGTGCATATAGCCGGGTGATAAAAAGTCATCTCGCTAGAATCGGGCGTTTCAATTTAATCCGATTTATCCGTTAATTCATTTTATTTCGATTTAATATCTGAATAGCATCTCGAACGTATTTCTACGATAAAATGTACATATTCCTCCGAGCGAGGAATTTGCGATCGTTTGTTGATTTTCTTATTTTTCGCTTTGTTCTTCTTTCTTTTTTCTACTCTTTGATAAAAATAATTGGCTAGTCAGAGTAATAATTGTCAATGAACGATTAAAAAAAATGTTAAGTAGGATGCTATTGAAAGTGCTCCATCATACGCATATTTCCTCCAAGAGAAAATTACATAGCAATGTTCTTCCTTTGTAGTTTTCTTAATTATACATTACTTATCGCGTTGTCGGGGGAAAAAGTAATAATATTAATGCTTATTGTCTCGTTGATATTTTTTTCTATGAATCATTGTAAATTCATTTTTTATTTGCAATATATTTTTTTTTTCCTAATATATGTATCAACGGATATACATTTATATACATGTATAATATGAAATATAGGATATACATTTATAATATGAAATATAGGAAATGATCAATCGTTCTCAAGTTCACTTATGTTTAGATACAATCCTCCCAATGCCGTAATGGTCAATCCTTTGGGATCTAAGCGTATAGGTATCAGCGTCTTTTCGCATAGCGAAACTCGATATTTTCTTAATATCTGTACAAGACCGTATTTAGATTCCAAAAGACCAAGTCGGAGCCCTGTAAGAATTGAATAAAAAATAATTAGTGACTAATTGTAGGAGAAAAAAAAAGAAGAAAAAAATGTTTACACTTACCGATACACATGTGAGGACCTTCGCCGAAAGGCAGATACGTATACGGTATTATATTTTGTTTATTCTCTTTGTTGAATCTTTCGGGATTGTAGACATGTGGTTCGGGAAAGTATCGTGGATCGTAATGCAGTCCCATGCTGGATATGTAAACTGGCGTTCCCTTTTCCAAAGTTAAATCATGACCAGGTACTTTGTAATCGTTGCCAGTAATTCGTTCGATGAACGGAAATACCGGATACTTTCGTAAGGTCTCCGAGATGACCATATCCAGATAAGGCAAGGAGACGACCTTCGAGCGAATCAAAATAATATTTGAAGAAAGTCAATTGGATAATATATGAAAGACGGATTAATCTTATCTTACCATATCGTAGGTAACCCGTTGATCGTCGTTGCTCGCGAGAGCCTCGTGAATTTCCTTTCTTAATCTCGTTTGTATTTCAGGATGCAGGGCGAGCTCGTACAACGAGAAGGCCAAGGTCGTCGACGAAGTTTCAAAGCCCCCGGTGAAGAATACGGCCGCTTGGGCCACCAAATCGTCCCCGTCAAATTCTAAAAGAGAGACAAACGATCGATCAGACATTATCCATCGGATCGGATCAGATTAGTTCGTATTTTGGACTTACTGAATCCATGAAATTCTTGTCCCTTGTAATTTGTTTTCAACTCGATAAGAAGATCGATAAGATCGTTCTTCTTCGTTCCCGTATTTATCCTATGCTCGATGTTTTCCCAGAAAACCTTTCGAAGGAAGTCGCAATTCTCTTTTCCGAAGAAATTCGGCCTTACCAATTTAATCAAGGACGGCATCAGGAACATCGTGAGAATCTCGAAGCCGCGGCACCAAGTGAAATCGAAGATTTTCTTACCGCACCTTCGAAAATCCGCGTTAGGATCGTTCAATGAGTTGGCTCTCAAGCCATAAGCCGTGATGCCGATAAGATCGGTCGTGAATTTCGCACAGATATCCTTAACATCGATCGTTTTCCCTTTGCCTAGGATTGAAATGAAACGAAAGAATTATATTTATAAAGTCGGATTTTATTTGTTCACTCAACGAATATCTCACCTTTCAACGAAAGAGATTCTAAATGCGTATCGAGATCGTTACCGATATGAACCATCAGATCGAACATCTTCTTCAATTTGCCACTCGTAAAAAACGGCGTTAACTTCGATCGAAGAAATTTCCATGCTGGATTTTTTATCATGAAGAGATTCGCCCAACCGAGTCGATCCTTAATATCTGTTTTAGAATACTTGTCGGCGAAATAATCAAAGTCTTTGACGAGAACGTGCTTGATGAGATCAGGATCGCGAATCAAAAAGAAAGGCTTATCGAAGATGTAAAAGCCCATGTACGGTGATCCGCTTGATTCGTCGTAAAGATTTTTTATGAATTCACCAGGACATTTTTTCATGAAAAAGCCATCGGCAAAGTTACCAAACAATGGAATAGGCTTTATTTCCAATACGTTGCGTTTTTTCCAATAACCGAATTTTCTTGTCATATAGATGTATATCGTCGTTATAAGGGTCAAAAGGAAGAGGAGACAGATCGTACCAATGAAAAGCCAATAGTCGTCGATGAGTCCCATCGTCACAGAAAGAACTTCTTTGGAAATATTTGAAAAAAAAGCCTTCACGAAAAGAGTTTTCAACCAACACTTCGTTCCTTTCTCTTTTCGAAAGATATATAATGCATTAGGATGTTTTTATACGAAATCGTTATCGAACAGCGCCGGTTTATTTTTTGTTGATATAATATAACCGCGGCAATGATTGCTTTTAATAATTTGATTCGCTTTACTGCTAAAATATGATCTATGGTAATAAACTTTGTAACACGACTGAGGCGTTGATATCGTTTTTAGTTGGAATTTATAGAGATAGGGTATGTATTAAATAATCTTCGTTCCACTACATCCATAATACTATCAAATATTATCTGTAATTTTGTTTGTTTCTTATTTTCAAGCAAGACGCAATTTCTCGAATTTCTGAGTGAAATCGATTATTGCTTGAAATAATTGGAAATCGTCGTTAATAAAATACAATAAAATAGCGTCTTTTTTCTTCCATCGAATAGAAAATAATAATAGCGAAAATGAATTTTTCTTTGATTCTTTAGGACGTAATAGCTCGGTAAAGTGACGTACCGTCGTCGCATTTATATGTAAAAGATAGATATCTCTAGCGGGATATTTAAGCGAGTTTAGTAATTTCGTACTACTACGGCGAATCATTATACGTCACGAAATATGTCGTGTCACGTATACGTGCGGAATATTGAAACCCCCGTACGTCCCTTAAACGTTCATATGCCGATCTCGTATATGATTTCAGAACGTTCGACCAAAGGCTCTATTATTATTCTTTCATTTATCGTTCTTCTTATTTATTTGCATTTACATAACGTCCATGAAATTTCTTACCATCGAGAAAGCATCCGTACTTGAGATTTTTTCGCAATGATGTATAAGGGAAAGTATAACTCTGTCCTACTTTAGAAAAAATCCAAATTTAACGATAGAAGTGACCGAAGAGACGATACTTCGTATTATAAATTTAATTTGCGATAATATTATAACACAGTAAACGGTTATTTATTATTCCGAAAAATTATTTTGGGTATAATTAAATAAATAAATTAAATAAATAAACAATAAAATACAATAAAATTCTGCATTAGTTTATATGTTGATTACGCATTTATCGTAAAATATAACAACCTTTGATAATAAGTATTACTTATATTATGTAAATGAATAATGGCAAAAAAAAAGAATAAATTGTGACATGATAACGACTTTTGCGCTTCTTTTTCAGACCCCGTTAAACTATACGATATTAGCTATATCGTAATAACTCATAAAATTGTTATTTCCAAACACGAGAAAATAAGAAAAAAATCTTAGATGCGATAATTTCATGTCTCATGGCGTATCGTGCCGACTCGACTAATCACGCGAGGTTAAACTTTGTTTCGTCGAGTATCTATCTAGTAGTTAACTACTCCCTCTCTCTCTCTCTCTCTCTCTCTCTCTCTCTCTCTCTCTCTCTCTCTCTTTCTCTCTCTCTCTCTCTCTCTCTCTTTCTATCTCGCTCGCTCAGTTCTCCGCTGATTAACAGAACGTCCGCGGAGAGACGGCTTTAGATGTAAGTTAGTTTGTTTCAATCCTCGAACTTAGCTACCGTTTTTCTCACACGCGAACTTTCGAGAGTTCGAGTCTGAAGGTCTATGAAATTTTTCTTTTAGATTTTTCTTTTAGATTTTTCTTCGAAAAGAAGAATCACTGATGTGGGCGAAACGGCGTACACAGACGCGCGTACGCAACCTATACGCATGCAATATCTTCCATCGTCCGATTATTTAGTAAATCTCTTTCTCGTGTAAAACGCCGCAAAACGTATGGCTTACACGCGAGCTCGCGAGAATGCTCCTTCGTGACGATCCTGGTTGCGGGCCGAGGATAATGAAGGAGAGTAGTATACATTGTAGGAAATCGTACGGATAATCGTCTCGTGTATCCAACGGTAGATTTCGCGTAGGAAGAAAAGGATCCGACAGGATCGCAGCTAAGGCTCTTTTTGTAAACGTTCCAGCGATTTGTTCAACATTATTATTTCTCGATAATGACTGTTAAAATAATAATTGCCCTTTGACCTCGTAGGTACCTTCATACACCTACGATTAACGAGAGAAGCCGCGTAAAGTCGATAATATTGTTCGAAAGGATGCGACTTTGATTCGAATTACACAGGCACGAACTTGATGAGTCGATAAAGTGGCGCTATTCGATATTGATCGTCGATAATTACGGAAAAGGAGAGTCGCGCCGCGTACCGGTCATTTCGATAACTAAAGCAAATAGTTTCTTTGATCTCCGTCAGATGGCAAATACGTGGCGCGACTTTTAAATGAGATTCGAACGTTTATAGTAATTCTTATAATAAGAAATTTTAACTCTACATTCGTTCGGTGAGGTTTAAAATAGTTCCTTCAAAGTTACTCGCTCACGAGTGATGTAATTGTAAGTTTCTATTAAAGTGCTATTTGAGATATCGATTTGAGGCGTTCTCTTTCGATCTTCCTTCCTCGAAACGATCCTCGGACGACGGAGACCGGATTATACGGTATCCCATCGGGTCTAGATCGGGGATAGTCGGTCGTCTCATGAATTAGGCATCGAACAAGTTAATGAAACTTTTCTCGAACCATTACGTCTAATAATAGACTGGATCCTGCTGGATATGGAGTGTGATGAAAAAAGGGAAGCTCGCACGTTCCTTGTCTTTATCAAGTTTTGACCGACTTGCGAATAAATATATATACATATTTAGTATATATATTTAGAGAGAGAGAGAGGGGGGGAGAGAGAGAGAGCATTACTTCGATTACATAATACGCGTATCAGTCCGACTGGATACTCGAGTTCCGTCGCGACGACTATTCGATCGTCAAACTCTAGCAGACGCAGACGAAAGAAGGGCATTCGAGATGGAGGAATAGGGAGAGGAACTCTCCCGGTGGTGCTCGATTTTAAGCTCGCGTAGCTCGTAGGAGGCGTCTGTCGGAGCGCGTTTATAACCGGCCGTGGATTAGTAGCGCGGTATGCGCGATGCACGATGTTTAATGCATGCCGCTCGAAGCGCGTTTGCCGGGGGCGTGGAAAATTGAATCGGAATTTGGATCGATACGCGACAGGAGCCGTAGGAACTTTGCTTATTCGATATCTCGACCGGTCCGCGACGGCAGAATCGATCATAGGGGAGAATAGAAATACCATTTATCCCTTTCAAAAGTCCAAAACTATCTAATAGAAAGTTTAGTTTCCTTTTCTTTCAATTTATTACATTACACATTACATTTCACTTTCTTCTTTACTTTCCTAATAACGAACAATAAAGGAAGCACCGAGAGTCGACCTTAATACCACGCGTCAAGCTTCCTACTCGTTAACTCGAGAATGCTATTGTGAGCGCTCTCTCTCTCTTTCTCTCTCTCTCTTCCTCTCTCCCTCTCTCTCTCTCTCTCTCTCTTCCTCTCTCCCTCTCTCTCTCTCTCTCTCTCTTCCTCTCTCCCTCTCTCTCTCTCTCTCTCTCTTCCTCTCCCTCTCGCCCTCTTCGTTGAAGGTAGTTTCCTCTGCCGGCCAGATTTTCCAACGCGCACAAACCAACCGCGGATTGGTCGAGTCACTTAACGGGACGGTTGTAGGAAAAGCGAAACCGGAAGCGGCCAGTCGCGAACGCGGAATCCTCTCGAAATTACCGCTGGCTTGCCGCTCACGTTGAGTGTATATACGGACCGAGCACGTATAAGCAGGAGAATAGAATTTCCTCTTGAAAGTCAATCTACCTTCGTTCGTCTCCATGAGACATTGCACGAGTACGAGTGAGAGAGAGATAGAGAGAGAGGACAAAATTAATCCTGGAATTTCTTAAAAAGAGAAACAATTATTTCGTCTCATCCGATATGTCCTTAAAGGTTCATTCGAATGGCAAAGATACATATATCGTTAAATTATTAATAAATCATTCGTTCTGGATTGATATAGTCGATATATGCGGGCACTCAAAACAAAAAAAGAAAAAGGAAGTTATCTCGATCGAATGTCCCTTCGATCGAACCAAACTGCGACCAAAAGGACAGAGTTTTATCGTTAAGAAATCGATTGGCACAGAGACGACAGCTCGGTCCATTCTAAAGGCGCCACGCGATCATCGAGAGATATACGAGAGATTCTTTCGTGAGAGTTACGCTCTCTGCCAAGCCGGATCCTCCCTACTCGTCTTTTACTCGTCTTTGTCGTCGTTTAGCGAGAAATCCGAAATCGCTTTCGACGGACGCTTTCCCAGGGCAAGTACTCGTAGAAAAATAATCCCCGAGTTCCCGAGCAGAAATTTATCCCTTCTCCTAACATAGTTTACGTACGCGGACACGAGCAAAAGGGTTGTAGGAAAATAGCGGACTCGCCTTCCTCTTTTTCTCGCTACGTACGGGCGCAACCCCAAAAGTCCTACGGTGAATTTATAACAGAAAATACACGCAATAAAATCGCAGGTACACGCACGGTAACACCAATACGCACGCAATAAAAATCGTACGGACGACGGCGCACCGCGAGAGAGTATAAATTCGCTCTCGGACAAACGGCGAGAATCCTCTTTTTTTCTTTTCCTTCCTTCCTTCCTTCCTTTCTTTCTTTCTTTCTTTCTTTTTTTCTTCGAAAAGGAAGAGAACAGTAGTAGTAGTAGAAGAAGAAGGAGAAGAAGAAGAAGGGCGCGGTCGCCCTTCCTGACACCGCTACGATTTAAATATTATCTTGTAAAAGGGGATGGGTTTAATGCATTTATAATTGTAGACGGGAGTGTAAGGGCGGGCCCGGGTCATCGGTCGGACATCAGTGACCCTTCCGGATGACCCCGAAGAAAAGGGGTCACCGTCCACCACGTTCTCCGTAACCTTTTCCTCGGCAAAGGATGGACAGTTAGGGCCGGAAAGCGAGCGAGTCGATCGACATCAGTTCGTTCTCGATTCGAGGCACGGGCCTTACCGGTTCCTGTCAGCATTTTTTCTTTTCGAGACTTCTTTCGAGCGACGCCGTGTCCCTTCCTCGTTTCCCTGACCCTTTCCCTTCCCTCTGGCTCCGAGACCGATAAATATGTCCTTAAAGCGAGAAGCTACGACGAGTAACGACGAAACCAAAAGACTCTTGACGGATTTCCAAGTTCCACTTGTCGAGTCTTTCATCTTTCTCGATTCTCGAAACGATTAAATCTTTTAAAATGGCCGAAACGTTTTTATTTTTGGAAGGACGTTGCGATATAACGGTTCGTTGGAAAATTGAAACGCAACCCTCCGTAAGCTAGGAAGGGTAGTATTCTCTTTCTAGTTCTCAGAAGCGATGCTTCTTTGCGCTTATACTCGTGTATCTCGGACCCTTTCTAATTGTTTGGGAGGTCAACCGAGACACACGACGTGCATGCATTACGCATGAATATTCGCCAATGTCCGTTCTCTCTCTCTCTCTCTCTCTCTCTCGCTCTCGCTCTTGCTCTTGCGTTTTCTTCTCCAACACGTCGGTCCGTATTATTAGCGTCCTTATTCCACGCGGCCCTTTTCCTCGCGGCCATTACCTTTCGTCCACCTTGGTCCGAGCATTGTTCTTCTAATTTATGCCAAGGTGCCTCTAACCGAGTCTGCCATCTCTCTTTCTCTCTTTCTTTTCCTGCGATACCGAAGCTTTTGAATTATGGAGTCCGCGATACTAAATCTTCGGGGCTAATTGAATTATTGCCCTGAAATATCTCGACGCTCGCTTTCGAAAGTGGACTTCCTCCTTCTTTATTTCGTTCGCGCGCTCGCTTCCTTCTTCCTTTGTGCGCGATCGATCCGTCGTTGTTTTTAGGGAACGTTCCCTGTGTCTCGCGGCTACAAATTCTCCCGAGACTTTCGAAAGCGTGAGAGACTAACTCGCAAGTAGGTATAATATACCGTTCCTTTGTACTTTGTCCTTTTTCGAGGCTCGCGGCTATCGTTCTTGCGATAATTTTGAAAAAGTATGCCGGAGCAATATCGCTTAGAGAAACAGAGACAGAGATTTTTCCATCCAGTCTTGTGTTTTTTAAATAACATTGATTCTGAACCTTTTAGTATTTTATACTAAGGAGACGAAACTAAGAAGAGAGAGAGAGAGAGAGAGAGAGAGAGAAAGAGGCTCTCGGCAAACGGGTGGCCCGAAATTCATCGACCAACTATTATCGACTTCCAAGAAACCGTCGTAGAATTTATACGCTCCGAGCGGTTATTATGAGATATTAGTCGCGGGATACGTGAATAATGCGACGATGACACGATGACATTAATATGATAATTTGAATTTATACGAAACATCGTTGTGATTTCCACGCTCGCGTCCGATAATTTCGCGCCGTTGCTGTCCGCGTTTCTCTTTAGGGAAGGCCGCGATATTATAATAAAAAATAGGAAGAGGTGGAACAAACCGAGTTAATCAATCTTTTGAACGTTAATTTCTCCCTGTCATTTACGAATCGAACATTGTTGTTACGACACTCTAATAACTCCTCGGCGCGGAGTCGAGGTTCGTCCGAAACTCGAATAGTTAATTAGCCTTTCCCGGAATCGGGGAACCAGCTTGGCCGAGAATCTCCTTGAAAATCGATCCCGAAGAGATCAGCCCGAAAACGCTCGCGATTCGTACTTTCGATCATTCGAATCATTCTTGGTATATAATGAGATCGAACGTAGGCAATGGAGAAATGCCCAGTTACCTAGATATTTCTCTTGTGTATCCTCGCGTCGCTAAACTCGTAAACAGGTCGGAAAAGCGGCCGTTACGATAAATCCAACCTGAGGTATCAAGCGCATGAGGCCTCAACAGGGTTCTCTCTTTTTCGTTTCTTTTCGTCTTTGTTCTTTTTTATTTTTTTTTCTTCCTCCGTACACACCGATAGCATCGTCCAGCCTCCTGAATACGTACGAACGACGACTACGCGACCGAGGATATATGCGTGCGATTCCGTTACAGTATCGCGAAACGGTACCGGAACTTTATTAAGAGGCTACCCGAAGCAACGGATAACAAGGACCTGAGAGTGACCTAGGGGCACCCTGAACGACAACGTCTCCCGTGGACGACCCTAAATTAATATTCAAATCCGTATCAACGGTTCATACGCGGACATACCTCGGGCGATTCTATTTCCAACGGACGGGCCATTGTCAGGCGGAACTTTTCGATGCGCGTGGCCATACGGTCGACGTACGGTCGGACCGAGGACTTTTTCGAGGACCTTTCGTCCTTCGTGATCGTCCACCTTGCGCGGATCCTTCCTAGCGACCCGTTTCACGATCTACCATTGGCTCGAATTTTCCACCGGGATCTAACAAACGACAACGTCCTTTCTTTTTCTTTTTTTATCGTTGTACTTGGCGAATTAAACGCCAAAATTCGAAGTCGCCCGTTACGAATGTTAGAATGTTGTTTAGCAAATTTCCACGCTCCTCCGTCGCGGTTCGTGCCATTCGATCTCTTGCCAATATATTTATATACTATATATATATATATATATATATATATATATATATCGTTTTTCGAGCGGAATTATCCACAAAGAAAGAACACGCTCGCGTAAGGAAAAAGACGTACGGTCAGACGAACGAATAAATATAGTCTAAAAGAGGGCTCCATTTTTGGTTAAATTGCGGACAAATGAGGGCGTCTCTATGCGCGAACGATGTCGGGCGAGATCTAGGGAGAAAAAAAAAACAAAGAAAAAAAAGAAAAGAAAAGAAAAACGGCGAGGATTCGATAGGGAAAAAACTCTGATTCCCCAAGTCGTGTTACAAAGTATCGTAAGGACGAAGAAAAAAAAGAAAAAGAAGCAAAGAGAGAAGGAGAGGGAGAGAAAACGAAGGAGAGACGGGACCGCAAAGAAGCGAGATGGAGAGAATAGAGAGAAAAAGGGAGAAAGAGCAGAAGCGAAGAATTGAAAACGGCACGCAAGCGTATTGTCCTCGCATCGAGAGGAATCGTGAAATACGATCGCCTTTTAGTAAAATGAGACCAAAATATAGGGTGTCGACCCTGCGCTTCCATCTCGCTCTCTCTTCTCCCTCCGCATCATTTTCCCTCTCTCTCTCTCTCTCTCTCTCTCTCCCTATCTGCCACTTCTCTCCACCATTCCGTAGGAACAATACGAAAATGCCCGTGAAATGACCATTCCAACGCGTCTCTCTTCAAAAATCGCATTGTACTCGAGATCTTGGGCGCATTAGTGCACCCTGATAACTTTCCATCTTGACATTCGATCTTTCGATTTTCATTTTTTGACAATCAAACTTGACATCGACTAAACTAATGGCTTTTCTTTTGCATTTCGAGAACGTAACAGAGTCGATATTTGTTTGATATTGTTATTTTAAACAACAGAATTTATGGAATTCTGATAACGATATTGTTTGTCACGCAAGAACAAACATACCGAGAAATTCATAGGAGCTTCCATGCGAGTTCTCGATAATTGAAGTTTTAGCTGCGACCGTATGTATATTCATACTTTGATAGTTTCGCCGATAGCGTAACGAATTTAGAGAGGAATTTGAGCTCGTAGCGAAGTACCGGCTCCGTGAAACTTTAGAAACGAAAAGGTATGGCTTTCCACAGTCCATATAATTGCCGAGTGTAGCGCGGCATCAAACTCCGTCGTTGTAGGTCTTAGACGTTCGAGGTTCTCACCCCCCTTTTCGAAGATAACGGATATTATCGGTGTGAGACGGTCGAGGTATTGTCTATAGCGAAAAACTAATAAAGTATTAATCTCTTTCATTCAATCGCATTAAGAGTGAGTTTATTACTATAATTTGATATTCATAACATTTTTATCCGATCGATATTTAATAATGACGTACAAACGAACGTACGACTTCGTACGTATTCAATAAATTTTATCCATGACTAATCGATGGATCCAACGTTATTGATTATTCCTTACGAATACGAGAGGGAAGTACGTTTTGAAAAGAAAAACACGTGGTTGAGAACCTCTTTGAGGAATCCCTTTTCATCCTCTCCCGCACCCTGCAGTGCCTGACTCAGCTGGAAGCACAGAAAATTCTTTTTCTCTAAAATGCGCTTTCGGCCGTTCTAACGGCAACAGATTCGAAGCGTACTATCTGTCCACGATCTTCACCGACGTTTTAAAACTCCTCCTCCTGAGAGTTTAGTACTCGTACTCAACAATTCGCCAAGTGTTTGGCGACGGCTTCCTTCGAAAAATACGCGTTCGACGTGGCGGCGAATTTAAATGTTTCTCCGAATCATCTTTTGCCGCTAACGTTAATCAAAACAAAACAAAAAAAAACATTTTTCGTTAAAACTTGTCGCGGATAAAAGTAAACGTAAAATCCGATCTGTCGTTACTTTTCCGAGCGCGCGCGCGCACTAGAAAGGAGAAAGCATGTCCCGTTTACGGATGAAAATTGATGGCCGAGTCTTTGAATGCTTTTTTTCCAGATATCATTACACTAAAGGGGCAGATGCAGCAGCATCCCTCCAAGGCACCCTTCGCGCATCAACGTCGTAGCCTCTTGGCGAAGAAACGAATGAACGAACGAACGAATCAAAACCCTCCGCTTCATCCATCCCACCCCATAGAATAGAGCCAGAACAATCTTCCCTTTATAGGAGACATACGAAGCTATTCGAATCCTGGGAACCGTTTTTTTCTCTTTCGTCTCTTTCTTCTCTGTCTTTCCGAGCGCAATTATTTTCACAGCTTGGCGTCCTTTTACGTCCAAGAAGGACAATGCTCTGACAAACTTGCGAGAAACAAGGCCTAAGCCACATGGAAATGATCAAGTTTCGGATAGAACGATACGTTTTTCGATGGAATGAAATCGTCTAATACTAAAATCCTATCGCCTATCTTGTCCATCCGCATATCTCGATAGAAACGCCCTCGTTAAAGATAATCGTTCGATGCGATTAAGTTTGTAATCGAGCATAATGATCGCGTACATTATCGTGTAGTTTGTGCGCAGGTGCATCGTCCATGTGCATCGATTCGACAGGCGCAACAAGTGCACACTCGGTTAGTTTCTTCCGATTCTGCAGCTGTTCCAACGTCATGGATATGCAACAGTAGAGAAAGAATAAAATAAATAAAGTTAGGCGCACGTTATCTAAGGCTTGTGTGTCTTTTGAAAAAAGGTCGCTTTTGTAAGGGCCTCCAAATCTCGTCAACGTTTCGAGGATCACGAATGCTACGTTACGAAGGAGAAAGGAGTTAACCGTGGGGCCATGTTAATGGCGTCCATGAAGCCCCGCAACAGGTTCATTTCTCTAAGGAGTACCATGCGCGAAGATCCAACGAGAAATACATCGCCGCGCGATCGTCGGCCGTTTGTCATCGTAACGGTTGATAAATACACCATTCGCGGTACGTGGTATCTTAGATTCGTTTTCAACGTGGAATCGTCGTTTTAGAATGAAATACGAAGATCGGAAAAGAAGGAGGGAACGTTTAGCGAGCGATGGAAAAAGTCATTGATATTGCCGATATCGTTTACGCATCGAAAGGGCTTCTTCTCTCGCGTTGGAATCTTTCCAAAAGGTAGACTACTACTATATCGCTAAGTGAGGCAAGCTTCGCCAAAGCCGAGACGCAGAAATCGCTTTATGTCGTTCGATTCCAAATACTTGGAACGATCTACCAATCGATCTTAGGACAGAGACGGCGAAACGGCAACAGCTGCTTGGTGAGAATCAGTCGTCGTAACGTAGAACCAAGTAGAAGAGAAAGATCACTCCCTTGCAGCATCCGACTGGAAGGAAGCGGAAAGAGCAGCGAGAAGACTTTCGCTTTTCCCACCCTTCGCTGAATTCGTTCGTTCTCTTCCATGCAGCTGCTTAACTTTTTAACCCACCTTGCGCCATTTGCCTGTGTTTATCCTTTTGAAAAGTCATTGTCTTTGATATTTTATGCAGCCCCATCTTTCTTCGGATTAACTCTATGTCGTGATTAACGAGACGCTCGTCGACGGACAGTACCTGTCGTTAATTTACCTTCTGTTTGCAGTCGTATATTCATTTTTATTACTTGTTTGGAAAGGAGTTCCCTACGCGATACGTCCGGTACATGGATTACACGCTCGTGTCTCACGCTCGGGTCAATCGGGATTCGATTCGTAGGACCACATTAGCCGCGCTCGTCTTTTAATCCGTCAACGAGCTTCCCTGGATGATCCTGGAAAAGCAACAAAGCCGGTCGAGCGAGCTGTCCACGCGAATACGAGTTGACCTTTCACGAACTCTGGATTCTATGGGGAGGTGACCGTTGATCAAAGTCCGTCTCCTTTACGTCTTGCTCAGTTTCGAATTAAAGGAAGGACCTGCGCGACCGGTAGATCGAGATCCTCTCGTTCTCTCGTACTTTGGAACGAATTTCATTGTCAAGAGGATCAAGCAACCTGTACCGGGCTAGCGCGCGTGCTGTCCACCGTGATCGTGCTGTCCACCACTCGTGAAGCCAAGACTCGATCGTCCGGCTCCGTGTTTCCGCTCTTCGAACCGGTCAAGTAGTCGGTGGGCCGATCGCTCGACTCCGATGACCCGTTGATCCCACGGTGATGACCCTATCGATGATGAGCAACGATACCCTAACTCGTGCTAACCGGCTCTATCTCAAGGCGTATCGCATATTGCCACAATAAGGATCAGGATGGTCGGATCGTAGAGCACGATAGGAAGGAAGGAGTAATTAGACTCGTTAACCGTGAATACTCTTTATCCGTACTTCCGCGTGCTTCCCTTATTCACGACCGGATCGATCCTTTGAAAAACTCTGTTCGTCGCTTTATGTCATACGATAGATTTGCATAGGATTTGTCCTTCCGACAATGTTCTCCTTATGTTGTCCGGTTTCCCGAGATACAAGGATGAAGACGTTATTTTCCCTTCTTTATTTACAAGATAGTCGCTTTCGCACGGCGACACGGGCTCGTAATCGTCTAACGGCGATCTAAGGGAGAGAGAGAGAGATCTTACTCGTTTATTCGACGAGTAACGAGGAAAGTCGTAATTCCTTGCTAAATCCTCGGAAATCGTCGGAATTTTCCCAGAGGTGTACGTTACCGTTATTTGCATAGGATCCGTGCACACGCTCGGTATACATCAAGAAGGAAAAAATCAAGAGTCACGGATACTTACGAAAGACCGGAAGGATTTGCTTTCGAAGAGTAGACGCAGGATCCGGAGAAAACGTCCGCGATTGCTCGGAGACGTTTGTGGTAGGTCCTCATCCGTGAGTACGATGACTTCAATCAAGAGAGAAGTCGTCCTTAAATTTCCTTTGGCTCTTCGTCTTCCCTTTTTTCCTATGTACATTTCGTATTACGCTAACTGCGACAACCGCATCGTTCGTTAAATTTCGAAAGGAGCTCAGATCGGAGCTTAGAGTTCCCTTTGAATGAATATTTGAAAAATATTCCGACGAATGTTTATAAACGCTTCGTCACCGCTGGGACGCATGGTGACCGCTTTCGTTTCATTCTATTTGCTCGAGCGCAAACTCGATCAGTCAGTTGAAGTCTGATCGTAGAGAACCTGGACATAGAAAACGAAGACCCTGTCCGAAGAAAAAATCAAGTAGGAGGAAAATAATATTTGAAGAAATTGTCTTCTACCTCGTACTCTTATTATTTGTCGCTCGGAATTCAATCTTTCCGATTGTTTCTTTTTCTTTTCTACGGATTTGCATACGTATAACGCCACGTAGTACCTCGTTTAAAACTGGATCGGTGTAATCTTTTTTTACGAGGCAACCCCAAAATGCAATCCGAGCTTTCGGGTTGCAGCCGCGTCGCACGAAATCGTGCCAGCTTTGATTTGTTCTCTTTTCTTCCTTTCTCTCTCTCTCTCTCTCTCTCTCTCTCTCTCTTTTCTTGCTCCGAGGGTTACCATCGAAGAAGCGATATCCTAATGGGACCGTGACAGGGACCTGTTGGTTGGTCAGAGGTCCAGACGAGAAACCGGACGTTGGGGCCTAGGGGTCAATTCGAGTCAATGGACGCGCGAGTTCGAATCTGCTGCCGGAACGAGTCAATCGACGTTCGACCTTCGAACTTTCGACAAAACTAACAGGGCTTTCCAACGTGTCCTTTTTTTCGCGATCGTCGTCGAACAGATCTTTTCAAGGATATTAATTATATCTTTGCGCGCTTTGAACGGGATCAATCCGTTTTTTCACCGTCCTTTCACTTTTTTAATTATCGCATTAAGTACAATGTTCGTTGAATTTGACGCGCAGGTGCATCCTGTATCGAAACTCGGTCCCTTCTTTCAACGAATTGTTATTTAAATATTCTGACATAAAAGTGCTTCGTATTAAAGAGAAAATTCTTTTTTTTATTTTTTTTTTTTTTATTTTACGAGCGGTAAAAAGAAACGAAAGATATTCCTTTGTGTTTTTTATATACAAGTAATTTGTGTAAGCTCGTCTTTTACAGAAAATAAGAAAATAGAACCGACGAAGAAGGAGATTCCGTAAAGTACCCTCGTCAGTCTTTTTATTTTATAATAAAAACGAGCTCGTTCTTCGTGTCGTCTCGCGTGTATTCTACGTCACGTAGAATCTTCCCTTTCTCCTTCTTCCTCGATTGTCTCTCATCGACGGATACGCATCTCGAAAGAAATATGTCCCTAACCGTTTACCATTATACGATCCGTGGAGCGTCGACGATCAAGGGGCGAACTTATCCGTTCAAAAGGGGTACGCCAAAAACACTATAGCACCTAGCATCCTATCGAAGGAGACGCTTCTTGCCTAACACACGTACGCGTGCATTAAAATAGATACGGTCGAAAAAGCGTTGGTAGAGAACGTAGCGCACGAATAAGCACGAAACGAAAACTCGCTCCCTCTCTCTCTCCTTCTCTCTCTCTCTCTCTCTTTCTCTGTGTCTTGCTCCTTGTGGAAAGGGTGACTGTTCCCGAGGATGCTGTGAGAACGTTCTCACAGATAGAGCAGATCACCTGTAGCCATTGTGTAGAGCATCCCTTCGAAAAACGAATCTTTCTACCCCCCATCGATCGATATCCGTCAGATAAAGACGATCTTTAAACGATATAGCTGGGTCGTCGATCCTCCGAGAGCGTGATAAGGTTTCTCTAGAAATCAATACGTCAACGAGATATATGTTTGACTTATTATTATAAAATTTTTGCAAAATGTTTCAACGCAAGAATAATATTCGTGTCTCTCTAGGAAGAATCTGACGGTTATTCTTGCATGGACGACGCGGAGAAAGGTATGAAGGGATAGAAGCGACGTAAATGAGGAAGAGTCGAATGGAGTTGGGAAAGAGAACCAAAGAAGAGTAGCAAAGTAGGAGCTTGCAAGCGAGCGAACGAGAGGGAGAGAGAGAGAGAGAGAGAGACAGAGAAAGAGAGAGAGAGAGAGAGAGAGAGTAAAAAGCCTAGCTCCGATTCTCCGAGCACATCATCCCTTTTACATTTTAATTTCTCCCCTTTTGCATCGGCTTTTCAAACGTCTCTCCCCACTTCCTCGATATACCGAAATCCACCGTCTCTTTCTATTTCCTCCTCTCTCTTTCTCTCTCTCTCTCTCTCTCTCTCTCTCTTTTATATTCTCTCCTCCTTCCCATCCACCACGACTAGGTGGCATCCCTTTAACATTATAATGTTCCCTCGCTATTTCTTTCCTTCCTCAGTGGCTATCTCCCTTCCTTTCCAATACTCTTCTACCCCTTTTTCTAGTCGCGCAACGTACCGATTTATGAGTTAGGAAGGAAATTCTAAGGAAATGTTATGCCACCGGCCCAGAGTATCAATGCGAAAGCCGTTGAACGGCGAACTCGATCACGATTTTCGAATACGTTCGCGGGATTATCGAGTACCTGGGGTATTTCTCTCCTATCGACGATAGGATCGTCTACGTATGCGAGAGAAAAGGCGAGAGGCCGAATTGGCTTAGAATTCTCCGAGAGGAGAGGATCGTATCCTAATACCTGGCATATATTAACGGCCATGAAGGAAATTGGATTAAAGCATTGGAATCGTTAGCGCGGATTTTGCATAGACCTCGCGACCCCCTTTCTTAGATTTTCTTCCCTAAACACGCTTTCCTATTCGATATACGACGACTCGTATAACGGATAATATTTATACGTTCTATATCGTGTAGAGCTTAATCGTAAACATCGAAAATCTTTTTATTGGTTTGCACCGAAAGAAATATATATATATATATATGTATATATATATAACAACTTGGAATGGCCGAACGACGAGCAAAATATTTCAAGTCGTTACGCGCGATACGAAAGCGTTCCTGGGTTTTACGAGTGATTAATGATTTTCTCGACGGACTCGTACCGTTCGTTTCGTCGAGGTTAACGAAAATGCGGGGTGTTGCTCGTGTACAACACGTCGCGGTGCACCCTACAATTTATTTTCAAACTTGCGAGGAAGTACTCAACTCACGGAGCACGTAAGGTAATTTGATAAAAAGGCAACGAGTTGTTGTCGAAACGATAAATTCCTTCGATCGTCGGATAAACGTTTATAAGTTGATCTGGTAATTCATGAAATCGATGGATTAAGGGGTAGAGCGATCGGAGGCACGTGCTAGGAGAAGCTCTTTGACGGTGCTCGTAAAGTGGCCATTGGTCATTGTCGCGAGCGAGAACGCAAGAGGAAGAGAAGAACCGGTTACCTCCCGCCAAGAGGAACGCAGCCACGTGCTCGAACGAGACGTGGTCCACCAAGCATGGAAGAAGTGCCGATTATGAGCAACGCTCGTGTAAGACCCTGTTACACCTGCCGGCTTGAAATAAATGTGTTCGAGCTCGCAACACCAAGGACGACGTCTTTCGCTTTTATAAAAGGGAAACGATACCGTTTCGGGAACGGGACAGATTCTTCATATGCCGTTGGAACGCATTTCCTTTTTCTTTTTTTCTTTTTTTTCCTTCTCTTCTTTACGTCGATTCGTACTTTTCTCGTACGCACGTACACGTCCAACGTTCCTGGTAATTGGCTCCAATATTTTTTCTCATTCAATGAACAAATTACGAAAGACTTTAATGGACACACGCCACGGGCAAAGATCTCGGCCAAAGTCAAGGCAAAGTTCGTTGCTCGCGAGAGTGGGCCAAGCATGGAAATCCATGCGATTTGCATACTTTCCGTTGAACGACAGTTGTCGCTTTCTCTCTTCCGTCGCCTATCTTTCGAGTTTCTCTCTTCCGAGTCTCTTTTTCTATCTCTCTCTTTCTCTCTCTCTATCTCTTCCGTAGCTATTCTTTCCATCGGATGGTTGGCCGAGTCCGTTGACCGTGTGCGATTCGCTACATATATTCCGAAAAGCCGGGCGTTGTCTACCTAGACCCTTTGCTCCTTCTCCTCTCTCTCTCTCTCTCTCTCTCTCTCATCATCGTCATCATCGACCATGGTCAAATAGAAGAAGCAACGAGAAGAAGACGTGCCTTGGTAACATTTAAAAAGGTTCCTACCTTCGTACCTTCGTCATCGAATGCTACTTACATATGTACCAGGAGCGTTACCGAATTTTTTACACGAGGAACAATAGAAACATTCTGACCAGTGGGCCCGCGTGCCGTCGACCTGCCAACCGAAATCGGATAGGATCCGGCCGACAGCCCGATCGTGAGCTCCTCTCCTCCCCCCGAAAAGGTGGCCAATATCGGGAGAAGAAGGGGTAGTTCGGCATTCTGTTTCTCGCCGGACGTCGACTCGATAGGATTTAGAAGAACGTGAGTTCGCTTCCCAAGATTTTTCGGTTTCCTTTATTCCCTTCGTAACACGTACGTAGACGTACGTCTAGATCGTGACCGGGGGAATTTTTTGATTTCTTCGTGGAAGCTCAATTTTCTGAAATAGAATTTACGTTTGGATTTTTAAATAAGATTCGAAGAGAATCGAAAAGTCGATAAAACTCTTCCCACTCGATTACGTATGACAACACCCAAATCATAATATATCGCCTTTTCAAAAGTTTTCAAAGAAAAGACAGTTCGTTTCGACTCGTTCACGGAGCTTACTCTTATCGGAAAAAAGTTTACGTGTCCTCGTCTCTATCTGTTTTTCTCTTTCTCGCATTTACCACGGACGATTTCGATCGATAACGAATGATACTCGCGAATATATTCTCGGCATTCGCAATACCTTTTATATCCACCGAAAAAAAAATGTCTTTGCATTCGATTAAATTCGAGCCTTTTAGCTTGAAATCTTTAAGCTGCTTCGCGTATGTTATTCTTTTTTTTGTTTTCTTTCTTTAATAGAACTTTTCGAGAGATGCCAGCTAAGAATTTAGTTTCCTCCATCTGGTTTTTCCACTCGCTCGGATATAAGACCGTTTTATCGTCGCCTCGAGTCCCTTTCTCTCTCTCTCTCTCTCTCTCTCTCTCTCTTTCTCTCTTGCCTCGCGAGAAAGAAAGTTCAGAGTATTCTCTCCGTAAACCAATTCCCTCCTCACTTTGTCGGAGCGATCGAATAGCGTATTGTACTCTCCCGATAGTCCCGACGTTATCGGCAGAGTTTTCAAATCGCATCGAATTCAATTTATTAATACTTCGAGGGAAGCTTATTTTTAGGAAAGGAGGAAGGGAAAGGGGCCTTTCCTTGGGCGAAATACGGTGTTAACGTGGACGCCTCTTTTCATCGAGAAACGTGATAGATGAGAAAACATTTATAATTTCGTCGAGCGTACGAAAGGGTCGACCGCAAGAGAAAACCGCAGAGGACGGAATGTAGTTCAAGTGCAACCCTTCGTTGTCGGCTTGTAACACTCGAAAGTGGAAAGGCAGCCGCTTTCATCGGGGGGGCCGGCTTGCGTTCCTGCGATTAATCAGGATTATCCGAAGGTCCTGGCCTCGCGCTGTCCTTCCCTCGATAACCGCGTGCGATGACCATCCGTCATCGGGGAGAATCTCCCTTGTGGATACCTCGCACCTCCCTCGGTACGACGATTGGCTCGCGAGCCTCTATAAACCGGACGATCATTACGGTGTCATTAACTCTGACGAGCGTGTAATCGTACCACGGGCAAGAGGTCAGAGGGTGAGCAACGTACCTCTGGCCAAGCCGAGGCCACGTCGGTAAGGTCACGGCCCCGTACCTACTCTACTCGTCCCGATTGAACGGCTCTTCCGAATTAATTGACCTATCCGAGCGTGATCGAACCGTTAATCGAAGGAAAAACTCGAAGGATTTGACCTCGATTCGCGCTCTTTCTCCATTCGGTTTATTCGATCGAATATCTTAGAACAATAGATTTATCGATCAGATATTGTCAAATAGATTTATCGATTTTATAACTTTTCGCTCGAAATTAAAATTAAAATATTCCCGTATTAGGATACTTTTACTATTACAAGGAGAGTTTACCGTGACGCACGTAACGAAGATTGCGGCCATCTCGTCCTTTCGACGAAATTCCGACGAGCGTGAAACTTCACTCGTCTGCACCCTTAAAGGAAAGACGGCAGAGGATTACGCGAGAAGGATCCCGCGTGAAGTTGCGACTCGAGATGCAGGTCGTTTCGTACGTCCCCCTAATGAAAACCGGAAGAGAGATAGCGAGAGAGGGAGCAGAGAAAGAAAGAGAGAGAGAGAGAGAGAGAGAGAGAGAGAAAGAGAAGGAAAGCAAAGAACGCGCCATTGTCCTGTAAAACGTCGAGGACCAGGTGGCCAGGATCCGAGCCATTACGTTCGTGGATTAATTGTAATGCAAAAACTCGAGATGGCTAACGAAATGATAGAAGTGTCCGTCTCTAAAGCAACCGTCCGCAGCATAGAAGCTGGACTTTTTGTCGACTGGCCGAGAGCAGCATAAGTTATCAGCGTGATTAAACAAGGGATCGTGGCGATGCATCTAGGAATTCCTCCGGGGACGTGGTACGGTCGAACGAAGGGTTCGTAAGATGTCAGTTGGTAATCCGTCCTTGGAAAATACAAAAGGGACTTTCGCCGGGGAAGAGTGCGCGCGGAAGCTCGAGAGAGAGAGAGAGAGAGAGAGAGAGAGAGAGAGAGAGAGAGAAACGTAAGCGGTCGATAGATATTTTACCGTGCGAATTAGACGAGTTTATAGATTTTACGTGATAACTTTCTTAGTGGTTAGATTATTAAAATTTCGAGAGACCATTGAAGATTGCACGTGAAAGGACGCTCAGAAGCGAGCAAGTCGAGGGACTTACGGGGGAGATACGGAGACCCGTTTAATACGAGCACATCGCTTTAAAGCTCTTGGCGTGGGTGAGAGTAGATGGCCCTAGGATGGTTGCCACGGCGGTGGCTGCCACGCGGTGGTGTGAGTGGGTTTTGGAGGTTGGTGATTCTAAGAGGTCCAGCGCTCACACACGTGGGAGCTGCTTGGTAGGAGGAGGAGGAGGAGAAGGAGGAGGAGGAGGAGAGTGGAAGGACGAAGGCTGCTCTGGTCCAGGGGGCGCCGGTATTGATCTCTTGGCCCACCTCCTGCCCCGACTCCTCGACCACGGCGAAAGGAGGATGCTGGATGGAGGAAGGGTGGCTAAGTGGGTGGACGGAGGGTGCCCAGGGTGTGTAAGATGTCAGCGTGCGTACATACAAAGTAGAACGGGTCCGCGCTTCTCGCCAAGACGAGACGCACGCAAGTTCTCGGGTTTCCTCTTCTACGTTGTTCCACTTAAATAAGTTATCTCGCACGACGTATACTCCTGGTAGACGGATTAAGAGCACCGTCCTTCGATATATATGCTATCTTTATATACCATATAATAGTATGCACGTACATGTATATATGCGTATACATATATATATATATATATATATATATATATATATATATTATAGACATATATATATATGTCTCGAAAGGGTTCCAGGGCCGACGGAATTTCATTATGATTTTCAAACATTCCAAGTATTCTCACCGTCTCCGCGAAGGCCGTTGCTTCGGTAATAACCTTCTTATACCGTTCCTTATTCTTTTCTCATTTCTTGGAAAAATTCTTTCTTTTGAAAAACTACGAAATATTATATCACCGGTTAAGAATAGTTGTAGTTGTAAGTTAGGAACCTATATCGAAGATACATTCTACGGGAGTGTCTTGCGATATGGAAATTGTCTGGGGCATCGTTTAAAAACTTTGTAATCGACTTATCGTTTCCGACGCGTTGGAAACGACGAGAGAAGCCAGACGATGATTTACACCTTGTTACGAGATTGCCGATAACCCCTGGCACCCTTCCGCCTTACGGAGATCGCATCAACTTCTTTGCTTACCCTCTTGTCGTATGAGCGTGAGTCAGTTACCAGGAAGAAAGGACAGAGGCAGGCAGGCATCAAGGACACAGACGCGTAATTATCCACCACCCACGCGTACACGGCTCAAACTCCTTCCAGCATCCAGCTTCCATTATCTCAGGCACGGGGTGCCAGTTTTGCTCGTTACGTTCGTGTATTCGAGCGAGCTAGCTAGCTAGCTAGCCAGCTAGCTCTCGCACCAACGTACGTACATATGCATGTATCTACATAGTATGTACCTACACACATAAGCTCCTGCGCGTATACGCGCGTAGCGTGAATAATGTAAGGAGGGCAAGGAAAAGGGGGATATGGCTTGGGAAAAGCCGATACAGCCTTTGTCCACCGCACCGAAAGTTCCTCCCTCAAAAACAAATTAATTTCGTTCGAGAAACTTTCTTCTCTCTCTCTCTCTCTCTCTCTCTCTTTCCTCTTTAAGGAGAAAGCACTTTACATTTTGAAACGCGGTCTCTTTGATAACGAGTAACGTAAATGTGGGTCATTGAAAAAGCCGATAAATTCTTTGAAAATTGTTCTTTTCGAAAAGCAGAAAAAAAAGATCGATCGCGTGCAGATCGGTCTCGATAATTGTCGAGAGACGTTACGGAATGATCGAGATAACGAATTTTCCTCCCTGCTATTCGGGATGTCTAAGAAGAAGTAGCAAAGGTGCATCGTGTTCAGGATATCGCACCTAGGAAAAGGCACACACATGGAAACGTAAAGTAAGCGCGTGAAACATGAAGAGCGACGTTAGGAAGGTTTGGCCGGCCTAACATAAGGGCGAGCATGTGTATGCGTGCGTGTGTGTGTGTGTGTATACTCGGAGTAGCACTTGCGCGCAAACTTGGCGAAGCTCCGGGAAGCAATTTACATGGCAGCATCTCCTCTCCTCGCGATCCTACGTAGTAGGTGGACGTCGGCGAAGGGTACGAGACGGCATTGTAATTCAAGTAATGTAAGCTTTATGCAAAATACATGTTAGTTAGGAGTGCAGGAGATGGAGCCACCCTTCGCCGCTCTCTCACCTCCCTCTTTCAACCCTCTTTCGTCCCTCTACCCCTTCTTACGTTCTCTCTCAATCCCTCTCCTCGAACATTTTCCATCTCCGTCGAAAGTTCCTCCGGGGTAAAGCTCCCTGCTGCTTGCCTGCCACTGGCTACTTCGCCCACACGTAGTCACACGTGCTCCACATCGACGTTATTTACATACGAGCATATCCGTGTATATATATATATATATATATATGTAGGTTCATGTATATATGTAGGTACACGTGACGCATGGAAAAGTGTGCGAGTCGTACGGAAAATGTGCGATCCTACGGAATTCTGTAAAGGTCCGCACGCACACGCCTTCGCGATCTCTTTTGCCTCTCGCTCTCTCTCTCTCTCTCTCTTTCTCTCCCTGCCCGACTCCCCCCCGTCGACCACCCTTCGTCTTTTCTCCGTTTTCTCCCTTTCGTGTGCTTATACGCCCGCACTGTACCTAAACCTCCCTTGACCAAGGGCTGGACCAAGCATTGGCGTACTCGACCGATTTCACCTCGGTCGAGTACGGTATTTTTAGCCGATTGACAGATCGCGAAACAAGAGAAAAGTTTAGGTAAGTATGTCGATCCTCGCTTTATAAATCATCGAATCGAAGATGGAAATAAGAGGGAAATAATTTTCTAGATACCATTCTGAATCTGAGGTATAATGAGTTCGTTCAACCTCAATTACAACTTGTAGGAACAGTTTTCGATTTAACGAATTCATTATCGTTAATTTCCGTTCGACTCGTAATTTTCGATAACTTGGAACGAACGTTTTATAGCCTTATCCTCGGTCCAACTTTGACTTGCGGCTCTTTACGCCAATGCGGGGGTGAGAAATGGCTAGGAGGGTGTTGGCCGGATGTAAAAGCGAAAGGGGTTGGTGGACCTCGTCCACGGCACACGCGAAAATTCTACGGCACCTCGCAGCGCCACCGAAAAACGCCACGAGGACACCAAGCCCCGGGAGAAGTTCGTAAATAATCTGAAAGGCGACGGCCCCTACCAAAAGGAAACCCCCTTTCTCCTACCTTACGCGATTCCAGAAAATCGATTCTCTAACTGCGTACGGTAAGGCGGAAAAAAGAGAAAAAAAGAGGCGTATGTAGAAACTGATTTTTGGAAAATTTAAAATAAATACGATTTAAAGGAAAGAAAATAAAAAGATCCTTTTCCAAATCTTCACCAACACTGGTCCTGACAATTATCTAAGAATCTAATCGTCTAATAGTATCATTGTAGAGGCAGGCGCATAAACATAAACATGAAAAAAAAAAACATCAATATAAAGGATAAACGAAGAATGACCTGGTCAAAAGTTTTTACGACCGAGTGCAAAATTATGTCTCTGTAACTTTTAGAAAAGGACGCGATTATTAGGAGAATATTTGATCGATCGATGAAGTTTTCGAGGAGCGACCCCTCGTACGTCCTAAAATCCCGCGTATATAATTTGCATGGATGGGAAAGACGAAGGTGGTAACGATGGCGTTGAGCTTAGACCGAGCTTTCGGCTCAAGATCATTGCGAAGTACTTTCGTTGCAGAAGGAGAAGGATGTGATGCTCGGCCGTGCGAGAGAGAACGTGGCGACCACCCCATGGGGGATGTTGAACCGTTCGAGAGATGAGCTACGGCCAGTTCTGACCCCCTCGGCGAGCAGAAATTACCCCCTTATCTTCCAGCGGCAAGGCCGACGCCATACACTGAATCCTAATGGCCAATCTCGAGATTAACGTGCAGCAAATACGTCTCCACATTCGTTTCAGGCTTTCGCCGATTCGAAATCGTACATATACGAAAAATAAGATCGTAAATAAGTTCTATCGAGTCAAATGACACTGAATAAAATACGCTGGAAAAAAGAAGCTCGAGGGATGAGCCGAAAATTTGGGCGAAGCAACGATCGATGCGGAAACGAGGAAGGCAAGGATAGAGCTCGCGCATGTGTGTGTGTGTGTGTGCGTGCGCGCGCGAGATATGAGAGAGAGAGAGAGAGAGAGAGAGAGAGAGAGAGCCGAAATCCGGCCCTAGGACGGACACGAAGCGGATATTCCGTGACGCGAAGATTAAAGCTCGCGTGTAGCCGCGAGCGTAGACGTATCCAGGCGCACATTTAAGCGAACGAACGTAGAGAGTCGTAGCAAACACATGCACGAAAGTGACACTAACGCACACTCGTGCACGCCAACGCGCGTAGAATGTAATTAAGATAAATTAGCGTTAAGGGGAATCGGGCTGAAGCTCCGAGGGTGGAGGAATGCGAAAGGGTGGACGAGAAAACGTAGGTGTATGCGTACGCTTGTAGGAGTCATCTGCGAGGAGAGAAGCCGACGTAGAAAAGGAAACGGGAGGAAGGGTGCTTTGCGAGGGAGATTTGCGAGGGCGGCTTCGTCGAGGGATGCCGGAGATAGGAAGAGGAGGAGAAGGCGGTGAGGGGAGAGCAGTGGGAAGGAGGCATGCACGTACCGAAGTTGGCGCGAGCGAGCTTCGTCGACGTTACGGCACGCTGGAAGCTTAATGATGCGTGCCGTTGCCGCCAAACGAGCATTCACTGATAAAACGATGACCAGAGGGCGAAAAGAAAAAGAAGGGGAGACGAATCTCTTTCCGTGCGTTGGCCAAGGTTATCGGGGAAGGGGTGGGGTTCGGGGGGGGGGGGAGAGTAGAGAAAGAAGCGATTATCGATCCGACGCATCCGGCATTATGCACGGTTACGCACGGTTTCGAAGGCGAAACTCCGTGAAGGAGCGCTTCGGTACGCGAGACCAATCCCCGTATCGTTCGAGATCGAGAATATCGGGCTCGCGATAATCTCCTGCCGAGCGTTAAACTCTCGCCAATATCTTTTCTCTCCCGCATAACGCCTTTCCCCGTCCGCGCGATTCGTTCCACCCATCTTGCGATTCACGATTCGTCGGGAGAAGAAACGTTTCTACGAACGTGGCTACGAAGGAAAGAAAATGCCCCGGCGAAGAGGATAGTCGCAATATCTAGTGCGCATAAATGACCTATTTACTTTTATCTTAGATATTACCAAGATCGGCTTTATCGAGGCGATACCCAGCCATACCCTTCGTATAGCGTTAATTTTCAGTCTTGAGACGACTCTCGCGAATTGGCTACTTGGCCTTTACGAGCGCGTTCTAAAGATATCTTCCGTGCTCGCTAGGAGGTTTGGACAGTAGGGAGAAACAATGCCTCGGGGATGCTGCCGTTGATGGACGCTTCCGATAGCGTTGAAGGGTACCGTCGAAGGTAAGGGACGAGAGAGGAGAGGCGCCCGGTGAGAAAGAGGAATAACGCGCGGAGGAGTTCCTCTCTAGTTTCTCCGGCTATTATATGATTTAATTAATTAAGTTCGCAAGACCCTCGGTAACGCGTTCGCGTGATTAATAACATTGTACGGACGGGACCACTATTAGCTCGGCCTCCGTTTGTGGATTTACGACCTTGTATATATCCATATATTATATATATATATATATATATATATATATATATGTATCTATGTATATGTATGTGCGCGCACACATGTATATATATATATATATATATATATATATATATATATATAAATTACATGTATTCAGGCATCACCTGGTCCAGTCAACGCCAAGTGCACGCGGAAGATGGTGTTTTTGTTAGAGCAAAGCCATTGCCACTCGAACGCGTTACGATAGCGCCGACGATATCGCGTTAGATTTATGGATTTACTTGGAACTATTCCACCTAACGCCATTCATCGCGAATTTAGCCTCACCACGAGAAAAAGATGAGAAAACGGAGAGATACGATAACGGACGTATGAGGGTGGAAGAAGAGCCGGGAAGTAGGAAAATTCGGTAAAAATGCAAACTTTTTAAACCGACAAGGTCGAAATCGTAAAAGGGAAAGAGAAATTCAGCTCGGTCTTATCGTTCGAGAGCCAAGCTCCAGCCGTCCGTTCTTTCGAGATAAGCCGTGTCCATTTACGGTATCTAATCTTATGGAGAAGCCCCGAGAAGGGGCACCTACCTCGTCATTTTAAATACGAATATCGGATCGATCTTTCGAACGATCCCATTTCATTTTCGATATAATTAATTATTTATCGGAGACGAAGGTGAGAGAAGGAGATAAAAAAAATTATGGATCGTATGGTCGTTGATCCTTCATTCATCACGTTCGAAAAAATTGACGAGCATAAAAGTGGAAACAATGTGAATAGAGGACTGGCTATAATGTTCGATGAATAGGCCGCAATATAGGTGGGATGCAATCGCTCCCAGGTTTGTTCACGAACCTACCCCAACAAAGTCGCAACGACAGCAAAGCGGCTCACTCCCCCGTCGGTGCTCGGAAAAATGCCGAAACATGCCGGCAACGTGCCTTCGTACTCCCACCGACGCGAAACCACCCCTATGTCAGCCCTCGACGAGCGGGTCATTGACATGCACCCTCATAAAGAGACTGCAGATCCCGCGCTCTCGTAAGCAGATACCGTCGGAACGTTTGCATTATTTCGAGATCGCTTCGGAGAACGAGGCGAACGAAGGAACGAGAGAGAGAGAGAGAGAGAGAGAGAATGAGAATGAGAATCTTCTTTAAATCGATCCAACTAGTAACTCCAACGTTTTATTTTCACTCTATCTCATTATCTTTACCATTTCTAATCTACCCCTTGTTGTGAAATGGCATCAACGAACCAAACGATCCATCTTTTCAGGGTGATCGTTACGTCGAAAGCTCATTGATTATCGAACGCGATTATCGATAAAATGCATATATTCGTGTAACAAGCACTGGTGGCGTAAGTGCAACGGAAGCGTTACGCGCGAAATTTTGTTCGTAACAATGCATCGTTTTTTCATTCGCTGGCCAAAATACGAGTGACAGCAACCGATGAAAATAGCTCGATCACTACCTATTGTCGAAAGGGCTAACCAGAGAGAAAGAGAGATAGAGAAAGAGAGAGAGAGAATTAGAGAGATAGAGCACGCAATGGTCTCTCCAGTTGAAATGAAAGATTCTAGCCAAGCGCGAATTGCTTCGAGGAAAAAAGCGATATTTTGACGATAATTTGCATCGTTTCGCGTTGTGTCGATATCGACGAATTGCGAGAAAAGGAGACGGAGGAGAAGGATAAAGAGCGTCCGTCATCAGGATAAATCATTCTCGACTGGCAGGCATTGAGTAGTAGTCTTGCGGAAGATTTTCTCACACTCGGTGTTGGCCAATCGCCGCTCCGAATTTCGGCAGCAAATCCGTACGGTCGACCAATCGCCAAACGTCGAGAGATGATCGATGACCGCAGAAATTACCGATTGTCGTCATCATCGTCGCCGCCGATACCATCCTCTTTATCCGTCTTTCCCCTTCCTTCTATATCCATAGAACTTGCATTTTTTGAGCTTTGCAACCAACGTTCTTTATAAAGTTTCTCGATTCCGAAATATTTTCATTTTGTTTTTCTTTTTTCTCAATCAAGTTCAAATACTCCTTTGTAAAATTTTATATCTTTCAAATATTACAATATATCAATGTTGAGTAATTTTAGAAATAGATTTAGTAATTAAGTTGGAAAAATTGCAATGTACGTTTAAATTTACTTTGACTGTTATATTACATTATTTATTACATAATTTATCATCGTCTTAAAAATTAATTTACGAAATTACTTAAAAGAAGTATTTGTCAAGAGAAAGTTATGGAAAAGTACTATTGGTACGGCTTAGTCCTACGAGATACCGTTTCTTGCCTACCTGAACTTTGAAATACAATGCGACATGACGGCAGTCTTTAAAGCTCTTTTATGGATCCTACCGTGTCGTCGGAAATACCCAGTATATAACATTGTTCGCGAAACAAAAGAATTTCCAAGCCTCCACCTTCTCTCTCTTCTTCCCTTTCTCTTTCTAGTTCCCTCCCTTGCGCTTTCACTCGGTCGCCCTCATAGTCGCACCAAGTGCACTTGTTCCTTTAAATCGTCGTGATATACAGTTATGATAATTATGATTACCTGAATTTCCTTTGACCGATGCCTAATCGTTTCATGGCAATCAACATGCAAGAAGGAACGTTTTTCTTTACTCGCACGTACTTGAAAATATTTCTTTTCTCGACATTATTTTACGAGAAACGTTTATGTTATTTCATAAAATTCATAAATAATAGAAAAAAAAAAAAAAAAAAAAAAAAAAAAAAAAGAGAGAAAAGGAGGACACTCGGGTCGATATATCCTCCTCGACGAGAATGTACGCGTCCGTTTTCAAATACGCACGCGAATAGAGCGTGAGTTGAATTTCGATCGGTACTCGCTTATGGACGCGAACAAAGGATTTTTGTCGTTCCTTATCCTTCGTCTGCCTCCCCCTCTCACTCCCTCTCTCTCATTCTCTCTCTCTTTCTTTCTCGCAGTTCGCGTTCATACGAGAATGAAACTCGTGGAAAAGGCGATGATCGGCGAGTAAAAGATAGAAAAAAGAGAGAACGAGTAAGACTAAGACTAAGACGACGACGACGACGACGACGGCGACGACGAAAAAGAAGAAATCCGAGTCGGTCTCTCGTACAGCGGATTGACGACGCATCGAAAATTAATGTGAATACCACGAAACTGGTCCCCGCGGTATTCGCCGACGGGAACGGTATTTCTGTATTTACCAATAGTATCGATGATATTTCTTCGTTTGTTCGACGATAAGATCTCTCGCGGGACGGCAGAACGAAAATTATAGGTTATCGCAGTTTGAATTATTTCCTTCTCGACGAGAGCCGATGGATCGGCTCGAGGATCGTCGTGGTCAAGACGGCCGCCGACCTGAGATGAGCAGAGCGTAGTAGTAGATCTTATTATTAGTTCGGGAATTAGTCCTCGCGTATATACGTTCTCCGTTATACGAGTCTGAGACGATCGGTATCGATTCCTTTTTTCTTTACCGTTCCGACGCTCACGGATTTATCGATCGATACGAGGAGACGTGAATCATAAAAACTAATTGGCCAGCGCGAAATTCATATAACGTACTTGCTTAATGAGCTCCATCCTTCGACAAAGATTTACAATCTCTTTATTTTATTTAGATTATCGCTTGTTTGAAACCTGCTTGCTGACATTAGTTTTACGTTCCATTATAAAATGTCAACGTATGATATTACAAAATAAAAAAAAAAAAAGAAAAACAAAAGGATTGGAAAGATTTCAATAGGTCGAACGCTCTCTACGGTACTGTAGCGATAATTAAAAAATATCGTTGAGGTCGAACGCGAGTATTCGGCCGAGACCACGTTTCCCGATCTTCCCATCTTCCTCCTGTCTCTCCTCTCGTCCTTCTATCTCGCCCGATACTTCATTTTTCTGACGCTCCTCTTTTTTACTTCTCTCGAGTTGGCTTCGATAATTAAAGTGGACGGCGTTTCGCATAGAGAAAGAAGAGAGGAGGAAGAGGAGGAGGAGGAGGAGGAGGAAGAGGAGGAGAAGGAGAAGGAGGACCTGGGCGAATCGCGATTAAATTTCGAGGAAAACGTGTGAACGAACTTTAATTGTGCCGCGGTGGTCCAAACAAAAGAAGCTGCGCATCCCCCTCGCTCTCCTCTCTCCTCTCAGCCAAGCACGGCGCGCTTCGTTTTCCTCCTCTCGGCTCTTCACCTCTCCTACACCACTCTCGACCGCTCGCTCTCTCGCGAGAGGCTGTACGAGCGCGTGCGCTCGAACGAGATGAGATGGAGCGAGAGGGAACGGGACGGCGAGGAGGAAGGCGGGCGGGTGGGGCGGGGCGGGGGAGAGAGGAGCACTCTCAAGGTTAAGGCGAATCGCGCCGCGGATGACGTCAGGATGCAGTTAGACTAGTTTTAGTTTTAGTTCGAGGTCCGGCCGCCCTCTTGTCCCCCTCTCGCTCCCTCTTTCTCGCGCCGCGCCAAACTGGACAAAGGATGTTGTGGGAACCATGGTGCCGACGAGTCTCTCGCGAATTCACGCCAAAGAAAAAGGGGTGTGGAGTTACTTTTAAACGCGATCCCAGGGAGGGCAGATTTTTTCCGACTTTCTCTCTCGGATATATCCTCTTTTCTTTTCCCTCCGAAACATTCTCCTTGCTCCTTTCTTTTAATTACCTTTCGATCGTTCGAGACGCCGAAAAAAGAGGCGCTGACCTCGAAACGTCAGGCTGGAGCGCGTTTGATAAATTGGCTCCTTTTGCCGGTCCGGTTATCGGTATTATGAGAGTCGGACGAGCTCGCGCTCGTTCGAATATTCTTCTTGCCGTGTCTCCGCGAACTGCACAAAATGTTTTTTATTTCCTTTCGAGTCGAATATTTCGTCCGAGTTGCGTCCGAGTCGGGCTATTCGAATCGTTCGGTATTTCGATGCCGTTCGCACGCGCTTAGATTGTAAAATCATTGTCGTCGAGAATGGAAACGTTCCTGTTCTGGGCCGTGTAAAAGTCGACGCGAGACAAAGATCGTCCTGATCTTTCGTAACTCTGGCTATCGGGCACGTATGTACGTACGTATACGCACGTAAGAATCGGTGATGGCGCGATTACCATAAGAAGGGCTGTAATTTCACACAATGCTCCCCTTTTCTTTCTTTCTCTCTCTCTCTCTCTCCCTCTCTCTCTCTCTCTGTTTTTCTGGCACTCAGCAAGAAGAACGTCCGGATGGACGAGTTGATCGTGTGCGTTCGAGGTAGCGATCAACTTTCTCGATTTCTCAATAAATTTTCAATGGCTTCGGAACGCGCGTGTCCCGTCCTTATACTAGGAAAGGTTGCGCCCCCCTGTCGGAGAGAAAAATTTGATACGGACGATGGAACAGTGACGACGGAAGAAAGATCGAAAGCGGTCCTTGAATGGATCTCGAACGTGTCCCTTCTAGTTTCGTGTACGGAAATCTAGGCGCGAGCCAATCTATTTTTCGTCAGGTGTGCGCCTAGGGTCAACGCGACGCGTCCTTTTTTTCTCCCCTATTTTTCTTGAACAAAACCTCGTCGAGAGTCATCTTCGCGATCGGCCATAAGAACTTCACGATCGGACGAAGGGAAAAGTAGCTTCCGTCCAAGTAACACGTCCTGATAGATCCTTATTCTTTCGTTTCTCTCGTAGAAAACTCGTGCGCGGTTGATCGAGCCACACGGTAACTCGATACAAAACCTGAATCCGATGAAGAAGGTACGAGAAATCTAAGCCGAAACGACGGACCCCTTTGACGCAGAATAACGCGTTATAATAGAAGCACGTTCTGTGATACGTCCTTCTCGAAGCGTTATAATGAGACAAAGAAAAGAAAAAGCCGCGAGCGGACGAATTTTCGAATCCCCGCAACCAACGTACATTGTATGTAGTCACCATTTTGTTAACCGACTTTTATGAGTCACTGTACTTTCCGCGCGATAAACACTTGGCTATACCTGTGGATAATGAAAAAGAAGAAGAGGAAGAAGAAGAAGAGACGGAAAATAACGGTAAAGGCGTAAAAGCGTTTATCTCGTGCGAGGGAGAAAGGAAACGAGGAAGGCTGGAGAGATGCAAGAAAACGGGGCGACTACGAAGGTGACGAGAGAGAGGGAGAAAGAGAGAGAGTGAGAGAGAGAGAGATAGAGAGAATGAGAGAGAGTGAGGGAGCGGAGTAAGGTCGGGTCAGAGGAAAAAGGAAGAAAGATGAGGGCATTTGCCGTCGGGGTGGACGATTAAAATTTCAATTCGTTTTCCTCGCGAACTGAGTCAGCCCTTCTCGTCGTTCCATCGTCTTTCGCGAGAGCGGTGAGGTTCGGGGCAAGCACCATGGACCGCAGAGCCACCACTTTGTTATAATTTCCTTTAATGATGCGACCCTGCCCCCTTTTCCGCAGTCCCTTCTTTTCCTCCTCCTCCTCCTTCTCCTCCTCCGACGACGAAGACGACGACGACGACGACATCGACGAATATTTTTATTACTTTTCGCTGTCTAGCGGTTGCGCCACGACGAGCTTCGGAACCTTACTTTCTCTCTCCCTTATCCTTCTCCTCGTCTCACGAAGCTTGGGTCACGAACCTTGGCAGTACCAAAGTAACAAGATTTTACCAGCCTGATTAAAATATTACGCCCAAGATTGCGATCCATTTTTTTTAATCGAAAGTAGGCTGTGAAATGGATAACGCGAGATATACTCTTTCCAATTTCCGATTCGTGGCCCGCGAAAGATGGTCGGTTTTTGGTGTGGCGCGTAGGCGACACACGATGTGTTCAAACTCATCGATATGCGTAACGCGGTCATCGATTTGCAAGCGAAGCTGCCTTTAGCTCTCTCTCTCTCTCTCTCTCTCTCTCTCTATCTATCTCTCTCTCTCTCTCTCTCTCTCTTTCTCTCTCTCTCTCTCTCTCTCTCTCTATCTATCTCTCTCTCTCTCTCTCTCTCTCTTTCTCTCTCTCTCTCTCTCTCTCTCTATCTATCTCTCTCTCTCTCTCTCTCTCTTTCTCTCTCTCTCTCTCTCTCTCTCTCTCGATCCGTATTCGCGAGAAAAATGCTCCGCCCGGGGAAAAACAATTCCGCTTCGCGAAGGGGAAGGAGAGACGGAAAGAGAATTTGTATATGTGTGTATGTGTGTGTGTATGAGAGAGAGAGAGAGAGAGAGAGAAAGAAGGGGTCGCTCGAAATGTACGTCGTCGCACGTGTTACGAGGAAAGCTCTTTCCAGTCCCTGTAGGATCTCGTGACGCTCCTGGAAGGAGGATGAGAAGGTGGAGAATGAAAGCGGGGAATTGGGGGGAGGGAGGAGAAGCGATGCAATGGGGACGAGGTAGGATTTCCTTAATAAAATGGGGCGCAAACGCCACGCCAGCGAATATCTAGCTGATAGTGGTTCGGTCAGCTCGGCGTCCACCTCGGAAAATGCCGAGTAGGATGGAGTAGAGAAAAGAGGAGAGAGAGAGAGAGAGGTGGGGGGGGAGTTGGTTTGCCTGGCTCTGGAAGTCGTGGACGGCTTGGGTGTGTTGCTTAGGCTGATTCAATCTGATGCCGGAGAACGTTCCTCCTACACCACCTTCCGTTCAACTCCCAAACTCACCCTCTCTCGCGACGGTAGCTAGGATATTCCTCTCTCCTTCCATCTCCTCGCTCGTCTCCTCTATCGAAGCTACGTATCCTCTATATGTAGCCTATGTACGTACCTACGTATATATGTATATATACATATATATAAACCGTTTTTCCGACGATTCTCGTCGACTCCTTGTCGTTTTACTTTAATCGGATACGATCGTGAAATAAGGGAAGGTTTCTTCTTGCTTCTTTTCAAATTCACGTGTATTCTACGTGTTTACGAAAGAACCAAATTTATCTCGACGCATGTAAGTTATCTTCGTTGAGGATCTTTCAGGCCTAGTTTTAAATTCGCGCTAAACATTTGTTCTACGGCAAATATTTTGCTCCAAGGTTCGATGGATTGAACGCATCTTCAACGTCACAAACTCTTCTTTACGACGAACTCCTTCAAATTGACGATCTTTCGAAAGTACAAAATAAACGTTTCTTTGGTTGATCGAATTTATGAGAGGAAAAATTGTGGTCCGAGGAAACGAAGAAAGTAAAAAATCGAAGAGGGTGCTGAATACCCTTCGCCAACTTGGCATTATCCAAATCCGACACGTAGTCCGACGACAAAGGGGTCCTCGTGATAACGTTGGTATGGAAATTATTGTTCGTGGTAAAAGCAAGTAGCTCTTCTCGAATCGATATCGACCCTTGTTCGACTAGTTGTAGTAGACGGAGTAGTTCGTTTAGAATTCTACAAATTCTCGTGATCGACAGGTCAATAAGTTTTTTAATATAACGTATTTTCTCTCGGGATAAGCTTATTTATTGCTAAACGCATATGCATAAGCCATATGGGATAAGTCGTATGATACGTCGTAATCTCTTGAAATTATTAAATATAAATATGGTGATTATTTTAAACGCGTACGACATTACGTTATGAATATACATACTCTTCCATACATCTAACACATAAGACGATATTTTTAGATATCTTATCTTATTTATAGATTTTCTTTTGCGAGTGAGTCAAATTCTCTCAGGATAAGAAATACTCGAGGTAGTCCTCGCTTCCGTGGATATTGGTGGTTGTTTACCAAGGCTCTACAACGTTTACCTTTCTTTCGGCAGTTCTTCGTGTCGCATGCGATAGACGGATATATATTATTCAAATCTTGTATCTTACCCTTCTTAAAAAAAAAAAAAGAAGAAAAAATATAAGCGATAAATTGGACACATGGTGTAAATTCCATTGGTGTAAGATCAACAACGTAATGTCATAAAGATTGCGTTTAAACGATCGTACCTTAAATAGAGAGATAAATTGAATGTACGATAGCGATCGTTCATTAATTTACGTTTACTTATGCTCGATGGCCCATCGAAAAGTGTCGATTTAACGGGCCGAGGGGAACGAAAAGGAAAGAGAAAAAGAGAAGAAAAGAAAATCATATCGCGTAAAAAATGGATGGATAGATGGAATATTTCACGATCGTAGGTAGATCCCGCAAAAACTTGGATTCAATGCTCGATCTCAATATTCGATCTCGAAAAGCGAAGCGCATTGTTTCGAAGCTCGAGCCAGAAGGGCTGGAGAATCCCCATAAACTAATTCGTCCTTTATGTAAATCTATCACGTGACTTTAGTATCTCATGAATACATACATGCCGACTTGAGACTTTTTCTCGAAGCAAAACGAGTGCTTTGAAAATGGAGACTTTCAATTTTGTATAGAACGGTATAGAGCTCGAATAATTTCCTTCAAAAATAAATCGCAATTAGAAAGTTTTCAAATTTATCATTTTGTATTTATCATACGAACAAAAAGAAAAACATATAAAAGCGAGACTCGACCAAAGGTCTTTCGAAGTAAAAAGGAAAAAAGAAAATTTTGACGATTTTATGACTCATCGAGGAACAGTTATAATTCTTTGTTACGAGTTAGACGACGTCGAAGATAATAACGTGCAATAAAACATCGAACAATGCATTGTCTTTTCTTTTTCAAATGCCATTTCAAAAATATTTCAACTAATCCAACTCCTCATAAATTACTTTAAACTTTCACTTAGATTGCAAGGAGTTGTTTCGTTTGGATCCTATAAAATATCACCAAATACTTTTTGTATCCTTTCCTAATGTCCAAATATTTTTCCTATCAACGTTCTCGCTAAAGGTTCTTTAATATATTTATCTCATCCATGTAATTTCAGATCGAGAGTTTAGCGTCAAAAAGATCGATCGAATCTCTCGAATGTTTCATTTCCATCACAGGTGGTCGTGCAATGCAACGTCATAAACGTATTCATAGAGAGCTCTTAGAGGGAGGAAAATAGTTGTAGAAGTGTCAGAAGCGGGCAGCGGGGGTAGAGAGAGAGAAAGAAAGAGAGAGAGAGAGAGAGAGAGAGAGAGAGAGAGAGAGAGAGAGCAAAGGAGTGTCGCATTCTGTATGCAAAGTGCACGAGTCGAGGAGTTGCTTCCCCGCGTAGAAAAAAGGATATCGTAAAAAAATGCAAGGTTACCCACATTTCCTTTTTTATTCGGCCGAGAGCGGCTTCGTGGCTGGAGTCGGGGTGATGCCGAAGCAAGATGGAGAGAAAGAGGGACGGAACGAGGGAAGCTGAGCGGAGAAACGAAGGGATCTGTTCACGAGATAGAAAGACAGGAGGAAGGAGAGACAGAGAGAGAGAGCGAGAGAGAGAGAGAGAGAGAGAAGGATCGTTCCTTATCGTCCGATAATATCCTTTGCGATATTTTCTCAGCCCTTACTTAAGCGAATCGGTTATATTTCATCGAAAGTTGGATGAAAGGCAAGAGTTTATTGTATTATTACAAAATTAGATAATTCTCATCGTGCTATCTGAAATGACATAATGGAGACGCTACCATATTATTATATTGTTCGGACTAATTGAAGAATTTTCGTAAATATAAGGAAATGTAAAAAAACTCAACAACATTATTTGTTTTTTATTTATTTATTTATTTTTTTTTTTCATAAACATAGAAAGACTCAGGCGAAAGACCTCAGTAGATGCGAGTTATAAGTCGGTCGATTTAGACTTTACAGGCGACAAGGTCAAACGAATCAAAGTCGCGAAGGGATTAAAGCGGAAGAATGGAAGGAGGTCGGTTGACTCCTGTGCTAACGTCGCTAACTCTCTTCGATCGAGAAACTCGAGCTTCGACCGTGGGAGTTTTCAAAAAATCTCACCCAACAAAGTTTCACGAGTGGCAAGGACGCTACGCGCTACGAGAAAGCATACATCACAGCTGTGCGAGGATTCTCTCCTGTCGCACGCGCACGCGCACGGGAGAAAAGATAGAACGAGAGGAGGGAATTGCTCTTCCTTGCGAGAAATAGAAGTGGAGGAAGAAGAAGAAGGAGAAGAAGAAGAAGAAGAAGAAGAAGAAGAAAGGATATAGAGGGAGAGATAGAGAAAACGACGAAGAAAGAGATGGAAGAGTCAGTGTAGTCCTGTAGGATCCTACATCGTCTTTCGAGACGACGATGACGACGAAGTAGATGTGGGAGCGAGAGAGAAGAGAGGGAGGTCCGGAACGCACGGAGACGGACTTGGTGGGGGTAAGGTGCGCTCGACGTCTCAAATTTGGTTGGCTGTCTCGAGGCGCTGCCAAGCGGTTCCCACTCTCTCTCACACACAACTCTCTCTCTCTCTCTCTCCCTCTCTCTCTCTCTCTCTCTGTCTCTGTCTCTGTCTTTGGCGCGTACTCCTCTCTACGAGGAGGAATCGCTGTAGATCGACCGTGCTATACCGTAGAGAGAGAAAGAGAGAGAGAGAGAGATAGACTCGAGAAGAACGAGACGAGAGTGGGAGTCTCGTAGTGGTAGGGCGACGTTCGGTGATGTAGAATGAGAGTGAGGGGTAGAGAGAGAGAGAGAGTGGATAGAGGGAAGGCGGTAAAAGAAGGAAAGGAAGGAGGAGTGGGGTGAGGCGGTGGGGAAGCAGCGGCGGCGGCAGCGCCTTGGCGCGCGAGCTACTAGAGTACTCGAAACTCTCGAATTCCAACCGACAGAAGAGTGCCGGCTCTCGTACGAAGCGGGCATGGATATCGTTTGAGAGTGAGTTCAAGTAGATACGCATAGAAAAATAATAGATGGTGTACCCAGTGAGCATGAGAGGGACGCACGATAACGATTTGTGGACTATCGAGTTATCCACCAACGTCTTTATCGAAAGATAAAGTAATTACGATTGGTGATAACGATTTAAATCCACATCATCGTCGTCGTTCTCATCATCGATATATTCGTCATCGTCAACATTGGTGCTTTCGGTTTTAATATTCGTCGCGCTTTCGCTTATACCTTGGTGTTTCTTACGGCTTTCCAAAGTGTGTTAGTGCATCAAGGATCAAAAGGAAAATATAGAGACGATAGTCGTGAGTGATACTTTCGACGGTCGCGGCTGCGGAGGAGATGGATTGTAGCGGCACAGTGAAGGTCAAAGTAAAAAGTGAAGCAACATCGTGACAACCGATGGTCCAGCTAAGGGATCGTACTCGTCGAACTGCGCGACGGAGTCGCCGCTTCGAGATCATCGATAAAAAGGAAACCTTAAATATGTGAGAAAGATTCCATGAGAAAGAAAGAACGTCTTCGCATTTTGTCTCTTTTAAGTAATTGTCATTTATTTTTTCTTTATCCCTGTTGTTTTTTTAGTTCCATCTTTATTTTCCTTTATTTTTTCAATTCCGCGACTTTTTTTTTTTTTTTTCAGAAAACGTGCGCAAAATCGAGACAGAGTTGAAGACGCGTCACAAGAGCTCAAAGACGCTCTATCGCTTCTACGGTTCATCAAATTCGTCATTATAACTTTGGGAAGGGAAGAATGACGATGCCGTACGCGGCGAAACGGCAGACGTCGCAGAAGCCAATGTGCTTCACGTTGATCTGGACATTTATGATGCGTTTAGGTGCGATCATATGATAAATGTAGAACACGCTGTATCCCCTTCTTTTTCCTTTTTATTTCCACTTTTTTTTTTCGTTCCATCATCTTCCTATCATCGAGATAAGAGGCAATATAAAAGCTATGCTTTCGATTCGATTCTCTCGAATACGTTCTTTTTGTGATGTGCCGTATGTGAGAAAACTCAATGACGATCGTGATAGCAAGTGAAAGACGGACTAAAAGACTAATAGACTAGAGAAGGGAGAGAAAGAGTCGGTTATAAAATTGAACAATAATCCCTGTGGAAGTGATAGAGAAGAGATAAATCGGCCTTCGCGGTCCAAGCGCGACCGCGCGCGTCCCCTATGCGGACATTCTCCGCGCGTTAATTCGTCCGTCCGTCCGTCCGTTTCTTCGTTCGTTCGTTCGTTCGTTCGTTCGTTCGTTCGTTCGTTCGTTTCGTAGACCAGAGACTTTCCGACATAGAGAAGCATAAAGGCAAACGAAGACAGATGGACTGACGGCAAAAAGGAAAATAATACGTAAAAGAAGAAAACCATAATATGAGTGAGATGACGAGCGTGGAAAAGCAACAAGAGCACCAACAACAGCAGCAACAGCAGTACGTTGGTGGCAGTTCCAATTCGGAATATCACTGCAAAGATTGCGATTTGTATTTTGAGAGCGATAAGAGTCTCAGGGTGCATTTGTGTTATCATCAAGAAAATCTATCTACGCGTTGGGCAAGCCAAGCTCAACAGGAGGAGAGTAATAACAATAATAGTAAGGCTGGTAATCATAACAGTGGTGGTCACACGAACGTTAAACGCGACAGCGTAACAGCACCAACGGACTCGTGCGAGTCCTCTTCGACATCGCCTTCCCAGGAACCATCGTCCTCGCACCACCAACAGCAGCAGCAGCAGCAGCAGCAACAACAACAACAGCAGCAGCAGCAGCAGCAGCAGCAACAGCAGCCGCCGCCGCAGCCGCAGCAGCAGCAACAGCAGCCGCCGCCGCAGCCGCAGCAGCAGCAACAGCAGCCGCCACAGCAGCAGCTGCCGCAGCAGCAACAGCAGCTGCCGCAGCAGCAGCATCAAGAGCAGCAACAACAGCAACAAACGAGTCAAAGTTATAACCATTTTCATACACCAATGTACAGTGAAACAAGTTACTTTATACAAAACGACTCGGCCTATCTCCTTTCCCAACATTACTCATCACCTCAAGACGACGTTTCGAACAATGCCGGGGTTACTGGTGGTGGAGGGTACTCGCGTTTCCACCCGTATCAACATCAACAACATTTTCCAACGGAGCGTACCTGTTCGATGAGCTCGACGAGCCCGCAAAGTCCGCCGGTTCAGTGTGACAAGTGCGGTGCCGTTTACGAGGATGCAAATCAACTCGGCGAACATGTCAGAACGAGTCATTCGAACTCGCCTAATATTTATCCGGGTCAACCGCAGTATCAACAATTAGGTGGGAGTCCTCAACAGCAGAATCAACCGCAGTTGCATTCTTCCCCGACTCAGCCGAGTCAGCAATCGCAGCAACAACAACAGCATGGTTACGAGTATAATGGTGGACAATCGATGAAATCGGATGTGAAACAAGAGCCGGAGGAACAGGCCGAGATCCTCGATCTGGATTCTCACAAAGTTCAGACTCATAGATACGAGGAAGAATTGATAAGGCTTCATCATCATCAACAACAACAAGATTTACACATACATATACATCAGCATCCAGTACTCCATCAACAACAAAGAGCCGGATCACTTCCGGTAAGTTCTATGTTGGCTTGGCCACCGACCGGTCAACCGCACGAGTATCATCCAGGTCTTCCATCTATGGGAGGTATGGAGAACGTTTCACCAATTTCTGATCAAGGACAATTCATGCGTGGCCAACACATGCCGGTAGTGGAGTCATCTCGACACCCAGGTTCACCCATTATCACTAGCACGCAAACGATGCCGACGCATCAGTTGCCAACGACTCTATTGCAACAACCACCAAAAGCTCCCCCGTTGGCCAATCAATCGTGGAAAAGTAATGAGGCACGACGGCCAAAAACTTACAACTGCACAGCATGCAACAAGTGGTTCACCAGTTCGGGCCATTTGAAAAGACATTATAATACTACCCTTCATAAAAACGCCGTGAAACAAAGCAATCAGCCGGATCCAGCAAATTTGCCAATAAGTGCTCATCATCATCCTGGGAGGGATAACGGCGTCGGACACGGACACGGACATGGAAGTGTTAGGGGTACCGGCCCGTCGAGGTCGTCACCAGAGATATCAACCTCTGTCAGTCCCCCAAACTTGATTGCAGGTCCCTCGGGCGAGGCGGCGAGGGGCCTGCTGCACACGCCCACCACCACCACCACCACCACCACCACCACTCTTTACAACAACAACAACAACAACAACAACAACAACAACAACAACAACAACAATTCCAGCAACAGCAGCAACGAATCTTCAGTAGTAATTCTTGCTCAGCAGCAGCAGCAGCAGCAGCAGCAGCAGCAGCAGCCACAGGGTTCAATGGTTCTCTTGGGCTCCACAATGTTGCCCCTCAATTCCCCGGGTCAGTCGCCAATGGCGGCGCATCATCAGCAAATGGGCTCATCACCGCCACACTTGATTCACCATCATCATCATCGGCACCAACATCAGCAGCAACAGCAACACCATCACCAGCAGCAACAGCAACAACAACAGCTGCACATACCAATGGATTCGGGTCAAATTCACATGCACCATCCCATGAATTCTCCTATCTCAGCAATGCAGCCGCCGCCGCCGGGGCCCCATCTGAGTTCGCCTTCGCAAATGGTCTCGTCTCACCCGCACCACATGACTTCGCCTACAACGTCGGGATCGGTCCATCCAGCAATGGTTTCGCCCCCTGCGATGGGGAGTACTACGACCCCTCAACAGGTTTACCCAAACGCTTTGCCCCCCCACGTTACAACTTCTACCAACATGGGACTGCTGGAATCTATCACCATCCAACTAACTACTACTGGTAATTCGCTATTGCCGATTTCTTCGGTCGAGCAGCAGCAACAGCAACAACAACAGCAACAACAACAACTGCAGCACCAGCATCACCATCTTCATCAGCAGACCCAAGATATGTTACCCGGTTTTGGGACTTTCAGTAACCATCAAAGACCTTTGCCGAGCTTCACTCAATTCGGCATCTCCGGGTTCTTGGTAGGCCACGATCAAGTACAGGCCGTTAACGTGGGGGGGCTAAGTCCGGAGGAGAATCGATCTCCTCAAGACAGATCCTTCGAGTCTCCCGGATCCAGTTATGATCAATATAGAAATTCGTCGCCCCGATATGAATCCTTGACGAATATGGATATGTCGACGATGCAAGTAAACACCGACGGTATGATTGTTAAACAATATGAGATCGAAAATCAACAGCAACATCTCGTGCAGCAATTACAACAAATAGGTGAACACGAACGACAGCAAATTCACGAAGCTAACAACAATCTACCGCAGCACGTGCAGGCGAAGGAAGAACTCAATCCGAATATTGGCCTGCAACTAGAAGAAAATCCAAAATCGAAGATTGCCGGCATGCTCCTGACCAAGGAGCATCAAGTAACTAGCACAAACACTGGCTCACACTACATTTCCCAGGACGGTTTACACAAGTGTATCGAGTGCGACAAAGTTTTTAACAGGGCATGCTACTTGACTCAGCATAACAAGAGTTTCCATTCGGGCGACAAACCGTTTAAATGTAATCAGTGTGGCAAAAGATTCCCCCTCGAGTACCTGCATGCGAAACACCTGCAGAAGCATGCCGGCGACAAACCGTACAAGTGCGAGATCTGTCCGAAGCAGTTTAACCACAAGACCGACCTCAGACGGCACATGTGCCTCCACACGGGAGAAAAACCATATGCTTGTGATAATTGCGGAAAAGGTTTCATTAGGAAAGATCACATGATGAAGCATCTTGAAACGCATAAAAAAAAATCAAATAATCAGAATGTTCTTCTGAGGGCGTGATTAAAGTGGATTTGCTGGCACGGTTTTCGTCAGCGACGACTACGACTACGACTACAACTACGATTACGACTACGAAGACTACGGCGACGACGACGACGAAGACTACGACGAAGACTACGACGAAGACTACGACGACGACGACGAGGACGACGAAGACTACGACGACGACGACGACGACGACGAAGACTACGACGACGACGACGAGGACGACGAAGACTACGACGACGAGGACGACGAAGACTACGACGACGAGGACGATTACGATGACGATGACGATGACTGCGACGGCGACAGCGACGGCGACGATTGCTGTGCCGACGCAATCAAGAAAATAAAGTTGAACAATACTAGCGAGATATTTGATGTTTTCTCAATTTCTAGAATTCCATTTGACTTAAGTATGTATTTATATTATTATTAATTCTATTAATAAGTTTTATTTCTTATATTATGTAGTCATTTATTGTATTATTTTTCGTTGGAATTTTTACAAACTTTAAGTTAAAGAATAGACGTTAGAATGCGTCACAATTCGACTTTTTATATTTTATTTTATTAGTTATTTTATTCTTCGAAGGTACGTCGAGATCCGATTTATCTTTTCTCATTTTTCTTATTTATTCTCTCTCTCTCTCTCTCTCTCTCTCTCTCTCTCTCTCTCTCTCTCTCTCTCTGTTTGGCTGACTGCCTGTCGTCTCTCTCTCCCTCCCCCTCTCTCCTATCTCTCTCTCTCCTTCTATCTCTCTCTCTCCTTCTATCTCTCTCTCTCTTTCTATCTCTCTCTCTCTCTCCTTCTATCTCTCTCTCTCTCTCCTTCTATCTCTCTCTCTTTCTATCTCTCTCTCTCTCTCTCTCCTTCTATCTCTCTCTCTCTCTCTCCTTCTATCTCTCTCTCTCTCTCTCCTTCTATCTCTCTCTCTCTTTCCTTCTATCTCTCTCTGTAGTTAGTACTCGGCAAAGTGATATTTATTCGTACGATGTATATCTTGACGTTCGTAATAGAATCCTTGAGAGTCGCGATATTCAGAGTCGATCGCAAATAGCTTACTCGTTTCGAGAGCAGCTCGACTCGAAAAATCGCGATCTTTTAGGACGTTTCGATTTATCCGATTTCGATAATTTTATTTTGAAAAAAGTTACTATTTGATCATTATTGATCTCTATTAATATCGACGAGACGTCAAACCTTCGAAGTTTATAGGTTGTATATAATAGATTAAATGTATAGACATATTGATTGTAATCTATAACTATCGAATTCATGAATATCATTTGCAAAGTGATATTAAAATATTAGTAATGTTAGTGTTTTACAACATACATTATAGCATACTTAAATATAGATTGATAAGATAACGTGTTAAAAAATAGGTCGAAAATTCGGATCATAAGAGTGTAGAATAATATTAATTAATAAATTTGATTATAAAATTGGATTAGAGAGTAAACCGCGTTCGTGCGATTTTATGCTAAAACTTACGATAAAAATTGTCTATGCTTAACATATAACAATATTTTACATATTTTTTATTACAGATATATAATAATTTATTGATAAACTTGTTTTGTTCAGAGAGTTTCATCTTTTTCTAACTAAATTATAACATAATTGCAGAATGATTGCAATTTGATCTAAGTGAAAAGAAATTTTGGTTCGTGATTTTGGATCTAATGTTGTTAACGATCTATTTTTTTTTTTTTTCGTTATTGTGATTGATCCAAAAAATTAATTAATTTTATATCTTTACAATATGCTTTTGCCTTTCTACTTAAAATCTATCTGTAAGTTATATTGATGAACGAGTTTACAAACATATTTCAACCAATTTTATTTTAGAGCTTATAGAATCGTCAATTATTTTAATATCAATTTTTCATAAAATAAATTAATCGTGACTCGTTCGATTATTGTTCCTTATTTATACTATATAATGAATCATATTAAGAAAGTTAGAATTCCAAATAGTTAAAAAATTCGAGTTGTCTTCGTTGAAATTATCTTCGAGTGACGAGTGATAGAAATAATACATTCACTTCGCTGAAATGAAATTACGTCTTGTTAAGTAATTATTTTTGTTAATCGTTGCTTATTCGATCAAGAAAGTGTTAATTATATTAGATTCCGTTGTTTCCTCTTATACATTCTCGTGCTTCCTTGTTATTTCTCCACTTTTTCTCAACCTTGTATATTTCAAAGTTACACATGTATATAACTAGGATCATTCACACTCGACCTTTCACATTTTATTAATTGTTTCATTAGGGTCGAGCTATACTGGTAATATAATTTGTACATATTATATTATAGATATATATATATATATATATATATATATATATGGTATATGTATATACATATATATATATATGGTATATGTATATACATATATATATATATGGTATATGTATATATATGTATACATTCATGCATGTATATATAAATATATATATATATATATGCATGCGTATATATATATATATATATATATATATATATATTTGTATGTGTGTGTGTGTATACGTACATGTATATATGCAAAGATAATTGAAAGCAAACAACGTTAAATCCTCTTACATTTTTTTAGTTATAATTATAGTAAAAAAAACAATGAGAAGCGAAAGCGTTGATGAATAATATAGAATTCTTGCCATTTTTACTATGTAATGACACCCAGAACAGACTACCTCAATGATCAGGTATTTAACGATGAATGAAAGAAAGATAGAAAAGTTAAAATAGCCAATGCAATAATAATATTAATATTAATAATAATAATAATATAAAAAATCGAGCGAAGCGTACATTTTTACTAAGCGGTGCGAGAACACTTTTTACATTTTCTTCTTTTTATTTTTTTTTGTTTTTTTTTTTTGTTTTTTTCGTTTGTTTTTTTTTTATATAACTATTTACTGTTGTTCTTGTTATCTCGCCAATAGAATTATAAGGAAGAATAAAAGTCTTTGAATAAAAATTAAGATTTTCTATAACCTTTAGAAATTCGTTTGAAATTAAATGTCTTCGACAATGATTCTCACTGAGAAAGTTTAAAATTTGTCTGAGCCATCTTAAATGTGTAATATTTTACAATAGACTATCTTCAATTCAAAAGATAAAATAACTTATAAATGTTTCTCTTTTGACTAAGTAATTTTACTTCAACTGACATTAATCGTCTTTCGTTTGTTCCGAGAGAATGAATTAGAGACTAAAGAAAAGAAAAGGTAAGAAAAATGAAAAAAAAAGAAAAAGAAAATAAGAACACTCTTTCCTCTTTAACTTCTTTGCACTGTGTTCCTCGAAATCGCCCGCCGATCATAAAATCTTGTAATAAGCGTAAGATAGTAGAGTTGTTCATATAAATTTAATATAGAGCGAGAGGGACTTGGTGGCGGGAGGGGTGGCTTAGGCGGAGAGAGAGAGAGAGAGAGAGAAGAAAGAGAAACACAAAAAAAGGCGGATGGCATAGAACAACGTAAATTTTAAAAACATATCAACAGTATTACTGTAAACTCCCATTTAATTATTAATTATAACTGATACGTTACTAAGGACGCATATATGGTAATGAGTCAAAAGTGAGAACGATCATTATATACATATTTGTAATTCATATCATTATCATATTCTTCATGCAGAGTTTTTAAAAAGATGAAAGCGAAAAATAAAAATCTAACGAGGAGAGGAACGTCATCCTTCTTCTTTTCGTTTAGAATCATGCGAGCGAGCGAGCGAGCGACCGAGCGAACGAGTGAAAAGAGATATTCATTTTTGTTAATAAGACGACAAAGCGCCGACACGAAAGTTGTCATTGATATTTCGAGTGTTTTTAACGCAAAATTACTTATTGCGTATAATATTATATTAATTAAATTACCAATAATATTGTCGTCGTCGTCGTCGGCATCATCATCGTTATTATTATTATCAACTACAAGAAAAAGAACGAATCGTTGATATCTACTCCGCATTCCGTTCGATCGTGCGTGGTTGTGCCAAATACGATATGTGAACAAAATTGTTCTCGAGTACGTCCTCGAGAGAAAAAGAAAGACAATTAACGCGTAAAGAAGAAGAAAAGGGAGAAGACGGAAAAAAAAATAAAAAATAAAAAGAAATGTGTGTGTGTGTGTGCGTGCGTGAGCGAGTATCCGCGTTTATTGCGTTTATTGCGTTTGCGTCAGAAAAAAGCAAAATAAGGAATGAGAAGAGATAAGAAAGAAAGATGTATTATTACCTTTTCGTTTTTTTTTCGAAATAATCCCGATGCATGTCTAACTACGATTCGTGCCATGTAATGAATTGTGAAATGAAAACCAAGAGAAAACGCGCGCCGCGCGCCGCGGGAAAGAGAAAGAGAAAGGAAGAGAGAGAGAGAGAGAGAGATAGAGAAGAGGAAAGGCGTTCGATTTATCATAAAGAAAATCAATTTTAAAAACCCATCGTCAAAATTACGAAAAGACGACATAATAGATCACGCGGTTTCTGTTCCTTTTTTATTATACGTATTTTGTAATGCTCGATCGATATAATAGTCGTTTCCCCGATGTTTGCTGTTAAATGCGCAACAAAGAAGGCAGAAGCGAGATTAATAAAGAGAAGTGATAGAAAAGAATAAAAAAAAAAAAAAAAAAAAAAAAAAATAGTTGCAGAATATATAAAAAATATACTATTACTGTGTATATTATTTTATATAAATTTAATTTTGTTTTCATACATAAATATATTTTATTTGTCAAACCTTTGTGAACCTTATTTTAGAATTGTCCACTTGTTGCTTGTATAAGCCGCATTGTTCTTTTTACCGGCCAACATGGTCTTTTCTCGTAAAATTTGTTATAATTTAGATCCTTCGTTCCTTTTTTCTGATACTTCGATTAATTTATTATCAGCCGAGGTATTGATTACGAAAGAACGGGATTCATTAATATTCGATTTCGATATTAATTTAACATTAATTTTTTTCTCAAAAGTTCGACGACCGGCACAGAACGAGTCTTCTCATGATCGCGATAGGATCGATCGCGTGAGAATAAAATTTCATTTCCGAGATCATAGCCGCGCTTGTAAAGATTAAAATAGAGAGAGAGAGAGAAAGAGAGAGTGAGTGAGTGAGTAAAAGGACGAGCGCCGTTCGAACCCTTTCACGGCCAAAATCGCGATGTACCTTCCATTTCTACTTGTTTGTACGAGATACTTTTGCTTCTTGGTAAGCGCACGCGCGTCCGTTTTTATTGGCCAATTTAGTTAATGACCGAGTACGAGCGTACTACCACGCGTTGCGTCGCACGTATCATCCGCGAGATTCCATGAAATATCCATGAGATCGTAGGGAGAATCCTTTTGCATCCCTTTCGTCCCACTCTCGCCGTCACCTTTTTCTCTTTCCTTTCTCGACATCTCCATTTCGTCTCTCTTGCTCTCTGTTTCTGTCTCTGTCCCCCTACCTATCGCGCGTTCTTACGTACGCTGAGTACCGCTCGTGCTCTCGTAACCTTGAGCATTCTGTAATTTAGCAAATCGTTGCGGACTCGGCGAAAGGAATCGCTCGATTCGCCAACGCTTCGACCCTGCACGATGATCGTTGCGAGCAAAGTATCCTTTCTCTCTTTCTCTCTTCGCTGCTACGAGATGCGTATTTCGCGATAAATTAGAAATTACCGTGCCGAATGAAGAGGCCGATAAAATGTCTTTCCTTTACTTTTTCCATTAATAATAATAATAATAATAATAATAATAATAATAATAATACTAATAATAATACTAATAATAATACTAATAATAATACTAATACTAATAATAATACTAATAATAATACTAATAATAATAGTAATAGTAATAGTAATAATAATAGTAATAGTAATAGTAATAGTAATAGTAATAGTAATAGTAATAGTAACGATATTCTACGCTATCATATCGAATAGAACGCGTCGAAGGTGGCCGTATGAATGCAAAGTAGAATTATTATATATCAAAGACAAAGTATTAGGATTATCTCGTTTTTCTGTCCCCTTTCGAATACATTTTTTTTTTATCGATGTGCTTTTCAAGGATAAGGATAAACGAAAATCGCCGAGCGAAGAATATTTTTTATTCTTCGAAGGGAAAAGCGATTACTAATTAGTGAAAATAAAATCGATCCATTCGTTTCTCACGAGACGATACTTTACAGCGATTAAAACGCTACTACTTTGTTCGCCGTATTCGCGAGTCTCGCCGTAGTTAATTAGACTTAGGCAACGTCCTACCTGATGACGAAGCAATATTGACGCGATCTATCTATGATTTATTAAGGATATAGAAAGTGAACGGCGAAGCGAAAGAAAAGCGAGAGAAACGGAAAGAGAAGAAAACAATAAGATGCTCGTAGAAAGAGATGAATGATGTTAGCTATGTAGTCCGTTACCCTCGTAACGTGCGTTTACCACATTTTTATGTTTTCTAATTCGTTGAGAACGAATGGGGTTTTTGGTATAAATATATAAATATATGAATATAAATATAAATATAAGTATAAGTATAAATATATATATATATATTTATCAATACAAATATATATATATATATATATATATATATATATATATATATATAAGATAATAGGTCATTCATACCGCAAGTGAAAGCCAATCAACGAGCTGCGTGGCGGCTTTATTTGTTTCCTGCGAGTGTCCCACGTTGATCAATCAAATCTATCGGAATTTTTGCCGAGGATAAACGATCAAAAACCAAAAACGTTTCGTATCGTCGAAACAGAAAAAAAAAAAAATCGTTGTTCCCGTCTATATAGACACGTACGTAAATATTTCCTTTCCTTTTCTATCGCACGAAAAAAATTCGTATACCAACCAAACGATCTCCTATTCGAACGGAAACTTTACGTCGTCGTATAGAGGTGACCTTCGAAAAGGCGATCGTTCAAGACGTAAGAAAGAAAATAATAACTCTTGTTGTGTACGCAGCGATAAATCAAAGCCATCCAGTCGCGAATCGACCGAGAGACGAGGACAACTTGACGCGTACACACACGCGCGACATCGGAGCCGAACGACTATCGATTTATTTATATACTCGTATTATACATAAATATAACATATATAAATATAAATATAGATATATATATATATAAATATAAATATGAATATAAATATAAATATAAATATAAATATAAAAAATATATTCGTCCTTTCGAGAGGAGCACACTGCCGCCACGAGAAGATGGTAAAGAAAAGATAAGATAAAACAAAAGTAAGAAAAAAAAACGATAGAACAAATTTAATGATCGATCGATTGTATAGTTTCACGTTAATTCGTATACACGTATGCGTGATTTTCTTTCCGCGTATCAATGTATACGATATTATCGTGTTTATAACGTATCTCGATGAATGCCATACACAAGTACCTCATGATACAAAATACATGTACAAATGTTCATACGTTTTCAGGATATTAGCTAATTAATAAATAACAATATCCAGATCACACAGAGCGGTTTCTAACCATTGGATATCATCCTACTCCTATCGCCGTTCCTCTGTCGTATCTGTCGCGGCAAGACCTTACATCTATTTACGTCAGAGGGATAATTACGACCGGACGTAATAGTAAGCGAAGAAAAAAGAAGAGACGACGTCAGAAACTGCGATACGCACGTATGTGAATAATACCGTCGATTCATTTAAATACGCTTTATAATACTATCTACTTTATTTTTATCGCCGTAAGAGATAAGAAACTTACAAGTTTTGCATTGATTTTCTTGAAATAAGAGAGATAAATGAAGTATATTAAATTACAATTAACGAGATATCTATATCATAGGACAATGTAACACAACGTGCTTAATCTTTTTTTTTGCCTTGTCGCGAGCCTACACTGATCTTATTTTGCAATATCCTTCCGCGATCGATGGTTCCAAGTTTCTTCTCTCCCTTTTCCCTTACCCTGAAAAAGAAGACGCGAAGCTTGTCCCTGCTCATTGCCGCTTATTTATCTTTCAAAAGTCGCGACTGGCTTAACGCTACGAAGATTACCAGCGCTCTCGCGCATCCTGTGATAAATAGCAAGATTACGAGACTACGTGTCGGCCAATGAACGATGCGTCGGCCCGTGGACCATATGTTCCTCTTCCAAGGCTGTGAGACCCTTTTGCTCCAAGACTTGCTTCGACGTCTGTCTCTCTCTCTCTCTTTCTCTCTCTTTCTCTCCTCCTTCTCCTCTCTTTTTTCCCTCTCTCTCTCTCTTTCTCTCTCTCTCTCTCTCTCTCTCTCTTTCTCTCCTTCTCTTTTTCTTCTGAAACGCCGAGCTCCAGTTGTTCCGATGGACATTGCCCGGCTCGAAACTACGAATCGAACGACTTTCGCAATGTCTCCTCTACACTGAAAGCCTTGTATTCGATTATATGTGCGAGAGAGAGAGAGAGAGAAAATGGGAGATAGACAAAAAAAGAGAGAAAGAGAGCAACTCCCAATTGAGACTTAAACGGGTCACAGAGGACGGAACGTTTCTATTTAATTCTCTGTTCTCTTTCTATGCTAATCTAATCTTTTCTAGTTTTATTTTCTCATTTCTCTATGAAAATTTACCAGTATTATGTTTCTGTATTTCTTGTTTTTCTCTTTTTTTTCTGTTTTTTTTTCTTTTTTTTTTCTTTTTTTTTTTTTTATATAGCTTTTTCCTTCGTTGCGATATTCAATCGAATAGAATAATTTCTCTTGGGACTTTTGATCGGTTACAAAGCTATTCGAAGAAACGGTTGTTTATCAACGACAATCTCGTGACATTGTAATACGAATAATTTTGGTCGTCGAACATCTACACGAGGCTGTTGTGTTTAAAATAATACGCACACGTACACGCGTGTCCATACAGTTTGCCTTTGACCGAAAAGCAAAGCGGACTTCATTTCACGAGCGAAGGTTGATTCAAGCGCACGAAGCGAACTACGTCGTCATTGAAATTACATTGTGTTCTCATAAGTCGTTACAACTTGCTCGATCTATTTCGATCTAGATAATAAGCGATAAAGATCAAGTTATTACTTCTCTATTATATTATTATAGGATTATTGGAAATTTCAATTGCAGAATTATAGTTATATTATCGTGCGGACAAATACTTGAAAGTAATCAATTTCGGTGGTGTAACTTTTGAAATTGTTCTTACCGTCTATTCAAATCGTTCTATTCGTTCGTACCCATTGGTCTAAATCTCGAATAATCGCGATTCACGTATAGGGCTCGATTTTAGTCGGCGATGCGTATCCAAAGATTTTTCCCACAGCGAAGACAGCTGTCGTAATGAGTTGCATCCTCACGTTCCTCTCTCTCTCTCTCTCTCTCTCTCTCTCTCTCTCTCTCTCTCTCTCTCTCTCTCTCTCTCTCTCTCTCCCCTTATCTACCCATAGATGCCGACTTTTTCGGAAGACGATATATACCCCTACATGACAATGCAACTTGGTACTTCCTTTACAGCATCGCAGCGTCCGAGCGGGAACGAGCGGGAAGAAAGGAAGCCAGGATGAAATTTGAGAAACGAAGAGTTTGGAGAGCATAAATTGTCCCGATAAGGCAGATAAATCCGAGTTCGATCGGAATTCGCGATGCGACTGCTCGACGTTGCCGTCTCTAACCCCACCATCTTTTACCGTTTCGAAATACAAACATCCTAGAATACGAATGAGTGGAGGAGAGACAACAAGCAATCGAAAAATCATTCAAAGTTTCTTTAACCGCACGGACGAAACGAACGAATTTATTCGAGTCAGATTTCCCTCCCTTCTTAACAATCCAACGGGATATACTTTTTTTCGAATACTTCTTCTTTCAGGGTCACCTGACAAATATTTAGCTTTATCGTGGCGTCATAAGTTATTGGAGACCCTCGCAAGACAAGAGTCTTGCGTGAGGTAGGTCGGCTCTTCTCCGTTATATCACGATCGACGAGAGATCGAATTAAGGAATTGTTGCGTTTCTTCTAAATTTTTTTTCTCGAATCGAATTAGAATCGGTAGACTTTGTTACGTCGATAAAATAAAATAAAACTTGTGAATGTAAGAAATTAAGAATGAATTTATTTATTATATAGGTATATCAAATCGATCGATAACATTGTAATTGAAGGAGAGTAAAGTTGGAACAAGAAAAAAAAAAAGAAGAGAAAGAAAAAAAGACAAAAAATTACATTTCTTCGAACAAGACGTCTCAATGTGTTCTGCATATGGCCTCGACACGGTAGATTATAAGGAAATCAGTGCACGAGCGTGCATATGTCGTCCGATTTTCCGCGTTTTCCTTATGTCCGTCCATATGGGAAGTTTTTCAACGTGACGTAAGTACGTCGTATATCGTTGCTGATAAAGGAACCCCTCGTGTAAAAATGAAAGGATCAGAGAAAGTCGACGAATAAGAGCGCAGAAGAGTTTTGTAATATACGACGAAAGATCGTATTTATTTCTTTCACCAAACGGCGTACGTAAGTTTATTTTCGATTATTTTCTAGGTTTTTCTCGAGAAGATAATAAATATGCATGCTTATTGAATATGTGCGACTCGATCAAGGTAATCAACCAAAAATGAAGTACGTCAGGAGAATTTTATTTTCAAATCTTACAATCGTCAAAATTTCGATATCTTTATATGTATTTCAACGTACCATTGAATCGTCTTTATTTGTTTATCAACACGGAAGGTTTCTAATTGATCAACGAAGACGCAAAGGATAAATCGATGAAACGACACGATGACTCACGTACGACAGCTAGTGAGACAACTAGAGGTGACTAGAGAGACGCAAGACGTGGCTCGACTCGAAGCGGTAGCATCTGCCACTATCGGTTTGGAGTTTGCGCTTCCCAGGCTCCCGAGATGCACCTGGTCCTCCGTCTGGTTGCCGGTGCATTCGCTTCTTTCCTCTTTCTCTCTCTCTCTCTCTCTCTCTCTCTCTCTCTCTTTCTTTCTCTCTTTCTCCATTTCTCTCTTCGATCGTTCGACGCGGATATGCTCTCGTAAACCTGAATACGGTGAAAGAGAGGGACCGAGAGTAAAACGAAGATAGATAGAGAAAGGAGGTACCCTAAATCGGTTCGGTAGAGAGATACCCCGTCGTAGGTGAACTCGGTTCATCCTTTGGAACATTTCCTTTTAATCTTTATACGATCTTTTATATTCAACATCGGAGCTTCTCAATTCGTACGTATTTTGTTAGGTCCGTTTAAACAATTGAACAGCGTCCACGACGATTCGTTTCTTTTCGGTTAAAGTTCGAAAGGCACACTCGTTTGGATAGTTGAGAAAATGATAGAAGTCGCCGTCACATTGGACAAGTAAGTAGACACGCGGCTGCGCAACACGTGGTAACCGAAAAACGCGCGCTTTTGACACACATATACGTACGACTTCCAAGAAATTGGTCTTTAATGATTCCCTTCTTTGAGAGAGAGAAAGAGAGAGAGAGAGAGAGAGAGAGAGAGAGAGAGAGAGAGAGAGAAACAAAACCGATAACGTTAAGGAAAAGTTTAGACGTAAAGTAAGAGATATAAAATGTTATCTACCACGAAGTAAATTAATTATTCTTTCGTGCGAAATCGTAGTCGTTTAAAAGTTTGAGCGATGACGATTCCGAGATGGGATCGTTGCGCGAAATGGTCTGCCCTCGAGTCAACCTTTCGATGCTCGTGCCGGGACCGAGGACGTGGCATTAGTAAAAACGCGATATTGTCTGACTCAACAGGTTGCCGGCACCCTAGAGGCCACCGACCACCCCCTGACAGCTACGGTGCGCCACCCCATCGACCACCACCCCATCGACCACCCCATGCGCTGCCTCCACTCGGCTCTGTGTATTAAATAAACCTGACGATGGGGGTGATTTCTCTTTTTCTCTTTCTCTTCCTCGTTCTGTCTCGATCCAACTTATCGGCCGCTTTAATCGATCGCATTTTCGCTCGTTACGACGAATACTTCTCGAACTCGAAAATATCCAGAGATACGTATATATGCCATTTTATCAATGATATGGAACATAGAATATTTATTTTATTTTCAACGATAACATCCTCTTTCGTTCGATTTCACGTGTTTATGATTTTAACGTCGGATATTATTTTTAAAGGCTGTTCGAACGGCAAACTCGAGGTTTTTCTATCGAGCGCTTATCGCTTCCGAGCACCTCCGTACCACGTTAACGATGTTTCGTTTCGAAAGCAACGTGCCATGTGTAATCCACGAGGAAAAGGACGAGAGTGAAAATCCCAATCAGCTGTTCGCCAGATCCTCGAGCAAACAAGGGATTTCTTCTGGACAATGGAAACGTATGTCGTCGGTGAGCTAGCGAGTCGCACTCTAACGTCACATTGTCTCGCCGTCGTTCGTAGACTAACGCAAAAGGAGGAGAACACATGTAAAGCTCCTCTAAAAGGGAGGGCAAGAAGAAAAAAAAAAAAAGAAAAAGAAAAAAGAATCAGAGATCTCGTAGAAATTGAATGCGACACTTAACGTCGATACATTTGGAAGAATGTATTTGGCAACGGCCGAGACATTTTCGATTAAAAAGCGTGTGAAAAACGAAGGAAAAAATTGAAGAAAACGTATGTACTACCAGCTTAGCTCGATAACTAACCCTTTCTCTGCGAATATAAGGTAAGCGAAGAAAAGCGAGACTTTCGTTCTTAAATGATCTCCTCTAAGCGATGATCGTATAAGCGGTTGCATCGAAACTTTATCCAACCCTTTTCGGGTTACGAGAAAATTACGTGTAAAAACGACCTATATCTCGTGTCCCGTTAATAAAAAACGATAAATCTTGGCCCTTCCGTGAGCGATCGAAATCCTTTTCACGCAGAAAGGACGGGTATACTTATCCGCGATATTTACCTCCCTTTTACCGAAAATTTAGACGATCGTCACCGTGATTCCTGGGAACTTTGTCACGCGATTTTGAGTATCGCGAGGCGTAAACGCGCGTGTTCTTTAACCCTTCTTCTTCGTTCTCGCTCTCGAGGAGAGAAAGAGAAAGAGAGAGAGAGAGAGAGAGAAAGAGGTACGATCAAAACCCTCGATACCACCCCGTCTTCCCAATAATTCATACTTTTATCCGTAATAAGGAACTTTAAGAGGGCTCGTTTTACCACGAAGCCGTGAAAATTTGCGAGAACGGCGACCGTTTACATTTTCTTCTTTCCGTTTGCCCCTCTTTTAAACTCTTCTCGTTCGGCCCATCGAACGTTCGCATTCCCTTCTGTTCTCTTCCCCTTTAAACTCCCCACCTCTACCCCTTTGCTCTTCCTCGCGCGGATGCACGCACGGTGGATCATCAAACTCTTGCCCCGTTTTCCCACGGAATCCTTTCTGCCTCTTTTCCCGAAAATACGTTTCTCGATATTCTTCTTGAACATGAGCGTACACATGTCTCCGTATTGGCTGGTGCCGGCTGCTTTTACTCGGTTAAGGGAAAAAAGGGAAAGAAGGGTGTAATCCATTTTTATACGGACGAATCTCGAGGTAGTGTTGCCTGTCATTCTTTTGCCAAGAAACTTCGAACGAAGGAGACATGTATTTTGAAAAAAAAAATTGTATATTTTACATAAATTATAGAGACACGAATTATTACTTTGTCGTCCTCGTAATAAACGACATATAGCGTGATAATTTGTCGAAGAATAGAATCGTAAGGCCTGAAAGTTTTATTGCTAGTTGAAAATTTGCGACGATAGAACGTTCCTAGGAGGAGGTTTTCAGAATGTCGATGAGAAGTAACGAACCGGAAGAGGGCTGTCTCTAGGGGCGACACAGGCGATAGAAGCGCAAGTGCACGCGGAGGTGAGACAAAAAGAGAGAAAGAGAGAGAAGCAGGTCTTCTCTAGATTCCCCCAGTGCTTTTCTCATTCATTCACGCACTTCACGCTCCTTCCTCTCTTTCGCCTGCGATATCTATAGGCAGGATATCCTTCGGTACTATTCTTGAATCGACGACCTACATACGCTCTACGAAGGGCTGAGCTCGGTCTTCCTTCGCTCGTTCACCTTCCTCCTTAGGAGCTCACCCACGGAGAATCATGGGAATGCGGATGATTGCCCTGGAAACGTTTTTTTTCTCTTCCTTTCTCTCTTTTCGCAATTTCTTTCGAATACTTAAACGACGTTTATCGTGGTCGTAATAACGGTGCCGTTTCCTTCTAATAGTCGATCCATCTTTTAGAAAAGTTGGAACGAATTGATGAAAGCACAGATACGATCGAAAACTTGATGATTCTCTGCGCTCGATCGGAAGGATTTTGAGTTTGTCGAAGTATATAATATGGTAAGTGATGCGGTTAGAAGAGAAAGACGTTGTCTCGGAGAAGACGTAGACTAAAGTTTATCGGCAAGCTGACGTCGGAGAACGTCGAAGGACGACGTTGAAAGGTAGAGTAGCCCTTTGGTGCACGCCCTCATGAAAGGTTCTACCTCCCGAGGGCTGAGGTTTAAGTTAAAGAACCTGGATGTGTTTCAGATGCACGTATACACGCGCACGAGCTGACGTAAACTCTCCTGCAGGCACGATATGTGTGACGTGCGAAGCAAACCTTTTTGTCACTGTACCGCGGTCGCGTGCCGGACCGGAATCCATCTCTCTCTCTCTTTCTCTCTCTCTCTCTCTCTCTCTCTCTTTCTCTCTCTCTCTCTCTCGCCCTCTTTCCTTTTCTCCCTTTCGCTCCGGCCACGGCAGGTCCAACCTGCGTGCAGGAGGGTCAATCATGGATTAACCTGGTTACCCCCAGGATGATACAGGAAATGACCAGTGACCGAACGATCGAGAGCGGCAGGTGCCTTCCGGTTTTCCATGAAAGCCGGCCTTCTCTTGACCCACCGAACCGGATCGCTTCTCCCTCTCTGATCGGACCTTTTTTTTAACAGGATTTCATGGCGACGATGATTCGGTTCGTCGGAGGATCTTTCGAAGGGACGAGTCCGAACTGGAACGAGTCTATACGCGTTACGCGTTACGAGGCGACGCTTTATCGAGATCCGGTGCGTAAAGTGGAAAATGAATCGAATCGATTGCTAATAATAATCTCATATTAGATTTAGGACGAAAACGGGGTTATCGGTGATATATTTTTGTGCGTCGTTCCACCTCGTTGATGTATTTTTATTAATACGTGCAACGCAACGCGTTACGAGAAAGAAAGAAAAAAATATTTCGCGCGAAACGAATCGTATATCGTTAATGCGATAGCGCGTTTACTATTGTCGAAATTACAGAGTGGAAACGTAGGCGAGAGTCTCGCGTTAAGAGGGAACAAAAAAATTTCAACCGGTGATCGATCGTTAATATATTTGTTTCGAGAAAGGTCGTCGAGACGAGAATAGTACGTGACGTTGTTCGACTGCGTGTAAGATACGTAATAATTGTTATATAAGGATAAAAACTCCGTAAGAAACGAAGCATTCGTGACGAGCTTATCTAGTATTTATAAAATCGATTTCAAATTCTCTAAGTTATTGGAATTTTCATTATGATTTAAAACGATAGACGTCGCGGGATGGGCGTCATAAAAAAAATAAAGAGGAATCCACCGGTGACGAAAGATTACGCGTAATTGCTCGTGCTTGTCCTTCGTTTCGAGAGGAAACAAACGAAAAAGAAAACACGTCCGAAGGATATTCTGCTTCATTGGTTCGAAACTTTCGAGACGATTATACTCGGTCTCGGACGATTCTTCTTTCTAAGTTGTTTCGCCCAGGCAAACAGCCGTGCGTCGTTAATATTTCTTTTCTATTTTCCATATTTACCGGCTCGCCGTCATCAACGTCCTTGCTTTCGACATCGTTAAAGATTCTCGTATATAGAGGACGATATCATTGCCAAGTATTATTTCCCCAAATTTATTTATTTACTTTTTTTATTCTTTCTTCCACAACACTTTCTTTCGTTCTCTCGTCATTTTAACTCTCGTCGTATTTTTTTTCTTCTTTTCTTTCTTTTGCCTACAACGTAAACGAAACGAACGTAAACTTTGCCGAGAGTTGCCGAGGAAATATCGATCGAATTGGCCATTTTCCTAAAGAGGACGAGAGGAAAGTAATAAAGCGATCGAAAAAAGAAAACTTTGTCTCTCTTTTTCTTAAACGTATCGTCGTCTATTCTCCTTTCTCGTTTGCATGCGCAGTTTCGGTTCTCCGTCAGAAATTGGAAATCTTTCAGGAAAGTCGGTAGGATAGAGGATTATAAACGAGCACGTGGAATACGATTTACATCTGCCCTATCGTTTTACCCGTGGGAGCTGATACAAGTTCGTAGCGCTGTTAATTACGATCGAGTGATTTATTAATTGTCACGAACGTTGCGCGCTCGTCTAATAGTGTAACAGACATACAACATATATAAGTAATACAAACGGTGAAAGCAGATCGAAGATAAAGCGATGCACGACATACCTATCCATCGACGACGTAGACGCAAATGCGATAATAATGATCTTTGGCGATTAAATTCTCATCGTCCAAGATCGTTTCCAGAGATGTTAAACGACGTAACGATTATTTTTACGAAGCTCGTTGATTTTTTCAAGAAAAAAAAAAAAAGAAAAAGAAAAAGAAAAAGAAAACAAAAATACAGAGAAAACGAAAACCAACTGACTTAGGTGCACACCTTGACTGCGCGATAGGATGCAAAAGGAAATTCCGTATTCTCAGATATCTCGAGCAATATATTTTCATCGAGAAAATATGCGTTCTCGCGAGAGCACACACCTAAGCGGCACGCCAGAAACGTTACGCTAACAAACGATAATTTCTGCCTTACGGTCGATGTATCGAATTATTGCGGATTTCGAGAGGTCCCCTCACGTCGTTTAGGCCAATCGTGAATCAAATCGCATTAGCTTCGCAGATGCATATTCATGGGAAACGTATGGCGGATTACACAGGTTTCGTTGCACCCCGCCTATCGAAGGGGTGTTTTGCATCCCTTCGAAGGGGTTCCGAAGCATATTTATCGAAGTAAAACGACATCGTAAACGTGTACCAAATTGGTTCTCTCTCCTTCCCTCTTTTCTTCTTCCTCTTCCTCGCGCGCGCGCGCTCATCTCTTTCGTCTACGCGCGTTCCAACGGACGGAATTTGATCGATTTACGAGCCCCCGAGGCACTTCTCTAACCGGGACAATAAACTTTCTCATTTTTTGATAACAGACGTCGTTTCGACGCCCATATATAACCGGTCGAAAGTGAACGAGCGACTATAGGTAGTAGATATAGGTCCATTAAAAAGTATCACGGAAAGTGAAAAGTAATTCGAGATCAGTATATCTCGTAACGAGGTCTTTTAATTTATAGAGAACCACCAATTGACAAAAAATATATTAACATGAAGATGACTTTAGTGCTCGTAAACGCGCTGTTTCATCGAAAAGAAAAGATATGCCTCGTGGACGAACGAAAAATTCGTTTCTACGAATAAGATCGTACAATAATAAGGAGCATAGAAGTCACGTAGAAATTTCTGAGGGCTTATTTAAAAAGACGACTCGTCGCTTGGAATCTGCAGACGCGGGACAAAACGCCTACGTAACGATGCTCGTCGAGACGTGCGTACGCTGCGGATTTGGAAGAAAGGCTCGAGACATGATTATCCGAAGTTCATCGGTCCTCTTCACGAACTCGTAAGCTTTCTAAGTCAGATATTAGAAACATCCAGGCGGAGTTATTCAGCTCGTGCTATTCGTTTTCTTCTCTTTTCGTCTTCGATCTGTCTCTTTTCCTTTCCCATGGGCAACGTGACACGCACGCTTCCGAGCGTGAATCCCCTCGAAGGATTATGAACCGCGAGTGCGTCGAGAAGGAACTCTTCCTCCTTCTCTTTGACTAGTCCTTCCTCGTTCTCGCCATCCTATCCTCCTTCCCAAACTCCTTATGCGAACGCTGTATCATCGATGGAGATTATCCCGCGCTAGGGAGAGGGTTGAAAGAGGTGTTGAAGGTGTAGCGTGATTTCGTACAAATTATATGCGCGACTATCATTTCCAATCGAGAATTCTTTGGAAAGTAAAAATGTACTTGTTAATAAGAAATATTCAATTTATTATTATTACTATTTGACAAGAGAAACGTAATCCTTTTCTTTTGGTCCCTTTAATTATTCAACACTTTTTCTCTCTTTGATCTTTACAAAATAAATTTTGCTCGTAACGTTTTTGAACTAGCAAGATCGTTCGTGTCAAGAGAATGGTTCATTTTGAAAGCGTTCGGTAAAGTAAACGATGAGGGCTCAAATTTTTGAAGGAGATTTGCAAGAAACGTCCGAAAAGCAGGGACCTCCTGGGACTCTTAGAACAATAGCAAACGTCTTCGCAGCGAACAGCTGAAGTATTTACGACCCTAAGGAAGGTTCCAACGGTGTTTGCAGTGTTACAAAGTTATTGATGTTTTGTTCGTGTATTTTTGAACATACGAAATAATAATGATTAGAAAAGAAAAATCGAAAAATACAAGAAGCAGAGAGAGAGAGAGAGAGAGAGAGAGAGAGAGAGAGAGAGAAAGACAGAGAGAGAGAGAGAGAGAGAGAGAGAGAAAAGAAAAGAGAATGAAATGAGAGAAGCGTAGAAACATAGTCTTGTACGTACTAGAAAGACGAGGAAGCAACGAGCATCCCCTGACGATGTTAATGAAGCCAGCCCTTAATGAATCCATTCCAAAGCCGTGGAGATTCCGAGATAACGCTGATGGATACCCGCAACAGGGATTCTTTTAGAAACGAAGATTAGTCCTACTCGGGCAGAGGTTTTTCTATCCGACAATACCTTTTTCTTTCGTGTTCGGGAAAAGAATTTTTGTCGAGTTTTTTTCTTTTTTCTTTTTTTTTTTTCTTTTTTCTTTTTCTCTTTTTTTCTTTACGCGTTGACGGATTTACGACCGTCTTTCGTTGTGCGAGCCATCGAGTTTCGATGCTCGTCACTTGCATTTATCTTTTCTTCAACGATAAGCAAACACGAGAAATTCTTATCGCGGCTAATCGTTTGTCCTATCTCTTTTCCTTTTTCAAGAAATAAGTGAATAGAATACTGTGAGAGGATTTGCGCAAATACGGAAAAAATCTTTTCTCGGAGAATAGAAAACTCGAAAGGAAGAAATGTTCGCGCACCATCTTCGATAATTTCGAGAATCGTCGGATGAAACAATCGAAGACAAGAAGGAACGCCCGCGCGCAAGAGCGAGAGAAAGAGAGAGAGAGAGAAAGAGAGAGAGAGAGAGAGAGAGAGAGAGGATTCACCGACAACTACCGGCTCGAAAGCCACGGCTGCCTCTCGTCTCTCTGTTATTTGCCGAGCGATCATCGGACGAAGAAGCTTCTCCTTGCGGATGCAACTCGGCTACGAGATTGCTAGCCTTCCGCGCACCGCCGTAATTACCAAAAATCGAGCAAGACGAGCGAAAAGCCATCAGCGGCTTCGGCGCATTTCTGCAATTTTGGCGCGGTTCCATTGACGCAGAACACGCGCACGCGCAAGCGCCTACACACGTACACGAAGAAAAGAAAGAAGATCGGACTCTCGAAGGCTAACTTCGTTCTTCGTAAAACTTGAAATGTAATCGATTTCAATGTAATAGGGAAAACGTGCTCGGATATATACGTTTCTCAATAAAAGAAATATATATTAGCGGGGAGAGAAAAAAAGAAAAATTAAGAATATATACGCATAAATCTAATTTATTACGAGAGACAAAAAAAAAATGTACTCCCTTCCGAGTTGTAAGTAGGCATAAAAAGAAAAAAAGGGCCAAAGAAAAGAGGGTTTTATTATCATCGGCCGTCGAATGAATAGAAATAGAAAGTAATCGAGATGGGTCTTACGGATGGTGGACCATACTCGGAGAATTCAACGAGTCTTGAGACAGGTGAGAAGAGAAGGCCTTGGCTTCTTCGCTAAACAATCGCGTTAAGATGAACGTTCTTGAACGGGGGAACTCGATCCATTCGCGCGCCCACGGGGGAAAGAGAGAGAGAGAGAGAAAGAGAGAGAGAAAGCTTTCAATGCTCGACACGATATTTATCTCGCGATTAAGAACGCGCGCTCAAGTTGGAAGGAATAAAAACAACAGGGGGAGATGCAAGCAGGGATAGAAATATATGCGTAGAAGCAAAGCGCTTCCTTGCAACGGTAGGAAAAAGATGAATTGCGTTGAAAGTTTGACAGGTAGCGAAAAGAAAAAAGTGCGATGCATCCTACTAGCGTAAATGCGTGAGAGAAAGAGAGAAAAGAAGCATCGTCGTACAATATACGAAACGAAGGGAGAGCTTTGAAAAAGGTTTCGGCTTAGCCTTTCGAGGCCCCCCTCCACGCTGTCCTCGGCCTTTCGTTCCTTCGGCGAATTTCCTAACGTTTACCACCCGCTGTTTCCTCTTCTTACTCGTCGGACAATGCTTGTCCGACCATTGCTGACGACAATCGTGCGGAAATCGTGACGGTTTTACTGCCGGTGAAAATCCATGCCGAATGTACAAGCTGCATTCCCTGTCTCTCTTTCACCTTTTTCGTTTCGTCTCTATTCGTCTCTCTCTCTCTCTCTCTCTCTCTCTCTCGATCGCCCACGTTGTCCGTTCTTCCTTTCTCTTTTTCTTTTCCCCTCAGCCTGTATGGTCCTCCCTCGATGTTAGAGCTTCAAACGCGATGAAAAAACGTCTTGAAATCTTTTCGCTCGACGCAACGTTCGACGTTAAAGCAGAACGATTCTTTTGGAAAAGATTAGAAATAAGATTGAGAGAGAAAGAGAGAGAGAGAGAGTCGATCGAAAAGCAGTTTCTGTCTTCATGGAAACTTGGGTGGCAATAGAGAAAAGACATTTACATATAGAAATATACGAATTTAGGGATTCGACTATTTTCAAAAAAAAAAGAGAAACTATAAAACGAGTAGGGAAAATGTATCTGTTATGACCGATTACCTAAATTGTTGAGGAAAAAAGTATAAAAAAAAAAGCGAGGAAGGGCTATTTTCTCTTTCGTAAATATTAATACGAGGTCCGACCATTTTCGCTGGACGCATTACGCGGATCCTTCGTTTTTTTCCCATCGGAGCGGAACGCGTTACGGAAAAGTACGTTTGGACTCGGGAGGGCGCAAACAAATCCTACGTTCTTGGATCTCCTGGGAGAGCCCACCCTTATTTTCCGTCCGTATACGTCCACGTTCACGGTTTTCTCGCGTCCGACATTCTTTTTTTGCCCTTCTCTCTTACATTCCCTTCTCCCTTAGCGATTTGTTGCGTGGGCATTTTCGATAGACGCCTCGCGACTCTTTTCTCCGGATCGAGAATGAATAATTTCTTTCCGTTTCGTCCCGTGCACATACACAAGACCCTTTCAAAGATATATATATATATATATAGAATGTCGTCGATATCGTGAAAACGACCTTTATTTTTTCTTTTCCACCTACGTTTTTTCCCCATATTTCGTCCACCGAATTCGAACCAAATCGGACATCGTTTAGTTAAGGACTTAACGATCGGGCTACGAGAAAGCCAAGATGGCGAGCGAGAAGGAAGGAATAATTGAAAGTAATAAACATAAATCAGTGCTTTCCTTCCGTGCGATTTGGAAAGTCTAGCCATTAGGGAGCGTCGCTAATCGCGAATTTTCGGAAAATTCAACCACAAGCGGAAAGATGTGAGGCGGTCTCCGTAATAAAAGCCCACTGAGAGAGAAAGAGACAGAGAGAGAAAGAGAGAGAGAGAGAGAGAGAAAGAGAAAGAGAAAGAGAGAGAGAGAGAAAGAAGCAGAACTTGTGGTACCGTCGCACGTGTTCGCAAAATGTTCTCGGTATATGGCCAACGGTGGTTGCGCGCACACACGTTGCTCTTTAGCGTGCGCGCCCAATGTGTGTCGAGCTACACAGAAAGAGAGAAAAAGAGAAAGAGAGAGAGAGAGAAAGATAGGGAAAGAAGGAAAAAAGAGCGAGGGTGGTTGCTATAGCAAACATACGTGTTGGTGTCACACATACGGACGAGACTCACAGCGAACGTCGTTTTTCTCACCCTCGGTGACCCACGCCGCGTAGAAATATGCCAGCATTGTCGCAATTAGTTGTGTGCCGCCAAAAAGAGGAATGCGGAATATTCACTCTCCCAACCCTTCTTCTTTCTCTTCCTTTTCGCCTTCTCTCCCTATCGTCCATTCCTTCTTCCTTCGTTCGAGCAGAGAAAGAGAGAAAGAGAGAAAGAGAGAGAGAGAGAGAGAGAGAGAGAGAAAGAGAGAGGCAGGAAGGATTTAAAGGTAAAATTCATTCAAGATTTTCGATCAATGTAAAAATCATAAGAATAAAAAATAAAGACACGTGGTATGTATGTAATCGTATAATTTATATTAACATTTCATTAAAGACTTTGCGGATGAAGAAAAAGTATCTGATTCTTTTTAAATTATCGATTAGGATCTGGCAAAGCGTTCTCGCTAATTACAAGAACGGACATTACGCTTACAAAGGAATTCCCGATAGTTTTGGAGAAAGTCCCAATTAGGGTGGTCCAGCGTCGATCGGCGTTAGTCTCGAACGATTTTCCAAAGGAAGATCTGGATCGGAACTCGATGAACCGAGTACTAATCCTTCGTGGCACCTGAACAAACAACGACTAAAGGAAACGACGTACCGTCGTTGCTACGTCGATATACGTTTGTGCCTTGGACACGTCCGAGAAAACCCTTTGAGGAGAGCAAACATTTTTGCAAAGAATTATAACAAAGGTCCGTAATTAACGAAACCCATAAGAAGAACGGCAAACTGTTTCTGAAAAAAAAGTAAAGTAAAAAAAAAAAAAAAAGAAAAGAAAAGAACAGAACAGAACAGAACAGAAAAATCTTTCTATCTGAGAAGCTTATCAGAGAAGCTCGTTACGATGTCGTTTTATCTCGCGAGTACGATAGAGCTTCCAGAGAGAAGGAAAGGAGGGTAAGTTGGAAGAGTCCAGTCTCAGTTGGAAGGTGGTAGTGGACGAAGTATGCGGCTATCGATCACCGGTCCAACCCTGCGGGCGATGGTCTCCTCGCAAACTCGCTCAGCCCCTTCCCACTTTGTCCTCTTCGCCCTCTTCGCCCTCTTATCCTCATCCCCTCGAGTTACACTACCGAATTTACCTAACGTAGGCGCGCCAGAGAGATATAGTCTCTTCCTTCTCTTCCTCGTTCTATCCTTCCTCGTCTTTCTTCCTTCCTGCTCTTACCACCAACCTTCCGTCGTTGTTCTCTCCCTCCCCCTCTCACTCTCTCACTCTCTCTCTCTCTCTCTCTCTCTCTCTCTCTCTCTCTCTCTCTCTCTCTCTCTTGTCTGGGCTGCGACTCCCTTCTGACGCCGCTTCTCTCCACTGGTGCCAACATCTCCATAGCTCTGGACCCTTTGAGAGAGCTCTCCTCGAAGAGGCCTAGGACGGGGCGAGGGGAAGAATGTCAGAGGCCGAAGGAGAGGAATATCGAGGGAGTAAGAGAGACAGCTTGTTATGGACGTGATGGACCCTCCGTTCGTCGTACCTTCGGGCAAGACGAAGAGGCAGGAAGGGAGGGGAGGGAAGAGGGAAGAAGCTTTTAGAGCTTGGAATATTCAGGAGACGAAGCTTGGACAAGCGAAACACATCCCCCTACCAAGCGTAGCTAGAGTATATCGACGCGCTATCTTCTTCCTTCGCCGTCACACGCCGGATATCGAATTGACAGGACGAAAAAGCAGCCCGAACTTTTGCTTCTCTACGAACTTATGCTTATCCCGTCCTTTCTCTTTCTCGCAAACTCGTTGCGATTTTTCTTTTTTGTTGTTTTTTTTTTTTTTTTTCGTTGCGATCTAGGAAGAAATAATATTGAATTATTATCCGATTTCGTGGATTAAGTAGGTATTTTCTTATCTAAATTTTCAAAATGTCACGTTACGCCGATTGGAAAGATTCATTAGGAACGCGTCGCATTTCCCATTAACAGTTGACGTAACGCGAAATTAGCAGAAAATTAATAGAATAACGGTAGGGAAGAGGAGAAGGAGAAGGGCCGTCGTTAGATTTGACATATTTCGTTCCATAAGCGTATTCGAGAGACGACAGAGAGGGTGCGTGCTCGCGAAAGCCAAGCGTCTTTTGATTTCGTATTCAGAGAACGTGCCTGTCTAGCAGGAGGACAACGGGTCCTGGAAGGACCTCTCGGCAATCAGCGGTGGTCCGCAGGCACTGTTTGTCTTTGCGCGTGATTGGCGCCTTGCTTTGCCGTTCTTGTTGGTCCAACCATCCGGGCCGCCTTCCTTCGTGCTCTGTTATATGTGAATGTTTATTGACGTTTTCCTTCAACGACGGACCTACGTGAATTGCCGTTCACGACGTATCTATAGATCGTATATCTATAGATCGGCTCGAAAAATATCGCAGTGGAAAAATATCAAAGAAGAGAATTACAAAAAGAGAATATACCAATCATTCCGAACGGTGAACGCTACGAAACGTTCACAAACTTCGAAATAATCGCGAAACGATTTCATTTTCTCTTAGCTTATCTATAATAATATCTTTCAAAATTTTCTATCGAATAACGTCGAACGTATCGATCGAAATTTAACAAGGCGATCGATAAAAATATTCCAAGCAACTCGTTTTTTGCTTCCTTTCCATGCGCTAGGTTTCCTCGCATCGTACTGCTACGATCTACACGCGCTAGAAATTTGGCCGCATATAGTATCTCTCGCTGTTTCTTGTGCCCTGTACCTGTGCCTGTATGTGTATGTGTGTGTGTGTGTGTATATGTTCGAGAAAATACGAGGGTGCACGTGTGCGTGCGCTCGCGCGATATGAGGTCCTGTAGGAATTCACTGGCGGGCGTAAATTCTCTCGTGCTCCCTTCTCCTTCTTCTTCTCTTCCTTCTCCATCTCTCTTTCCCTCTCTCTCTCTCTCCCTCTCCCTCTCTCTCTCTCTCTCTCTCTCTCTCTCTAGCTCTATCTCTCTCTTGCACCTTTACGTATCTTCCCTTCGGATGGACTTTAGAATCCACCCCTTAGCCAGCCATTTCATCTTTCTCTCTCTCTCTCTCTCTCTCTCTCTCTCTCTCTCTCTCTCTCTGCCCATCGCTCGCTGCCGCCTCCAGCGACAACATTCTGCAGTCCAACGAGGGTGACCACCCCTCTGTGAGCAACGAGCCGAGCACAGTGACGCTCAAAGTCGAACTCCTCCGATATAGACCGCCACGATAAAAAGATTGACTTTTTGGAGTAAACTTTAACTACTCCATAAAATGCGGTCTCTTAGTTAAAGACCGAAGCTTACGATTCTTCACGATATCTTCAACGATCGATACTTCTCGATCCATTCATCGACTTTACGATCGTTCGAAATACCGGAGCTCGCTTTGTCTGATATTCCATTCGTTTTTAAATACGATGTAATTAAATGGATAAGGTCATATGAACAATTTTTTGTTGGAATTTTTGTTATGTTAGGAGGAAAAACGAGGTCGGAGAACATCCTGAGCTTGGTAAGTGGCGTATGGAGATATCCAGAGGGCGTTGGATAGCTCGCGAGGGTGCCACGAATGGAGTAAGAGAGAGATGAAAGACCGGGTAGATTTAGAGAGGGAGAAGAAGCGAGGGGTGATCACCGATAGAAGGTGATATAGGGAGAACTGAGGAAGAGAGAGATAGCGTCTCGTGAGAAGAGAAAATGAGATACGTGGACAAGAAGATGACTTTCCTCTGGACCGAAGCCCCCTTTTTCTTGTAGCCTCTATACGCGGTTATATTATCGCGGGAAATTCGGCTATCGATCTGCCTTTAAGAAATAAAACTCAAGATTAAAGAATTCGTTAATGAATTCGACTCGAACGATTTAGATAAATAATTCTATCGAACAAAGTCGAGGAATATCTCGAGTATATCTCTCGTAACGATGGTCACGTTTATAAAATTGTAAATTTTTTTGAAAAAAAAGAAAACGCAAACGTCGTTAGATCTTTTAGAGTCGATTCCACCGTTGAACGACAGCCGTTCAACTTTTGCTCCCGGCCAATTCCTAGCGGTCCTGCGACGTCCTTGAGCTCTCTCTCTCTCTCTCTCTCTCTCTCTCTCTCTCTCTCTTTCTCTTTCTCTCTCTCATTCGTTAATAATGCAAGAAGCCACTGTGTCACTGTGTCAATTTCTCTTTGCTTGGACAAATCCTGACAAGCTTGTAACTGCTTTCCGCCCTATCGAGCTAAAGTCGTCGATCTTTCATGAGCCTCGAATAATTACGAACGTTAAGCATCTCTTAACGATCAAAAAAAGAAAAAAAAAAAAAAGAAAAAAAGAAAAAAGATCGATCCATAAAAGAAAAAAGCGTGAAATTACATGACAAATTATTACAGTTTAATCCCAGTACTTTGGAGATAAAATGATTCGTCTCGAATTAAAAATTTTTTTCCTTTTTCTTTTTTATATATCGGAAGAGATCGTTACTTCTGTTCAAAGAACGTAACTCGCGATATCAGGAAGAACGCTCGTCCTTCCGGTCCTTATTTCATCGCGAAAGCTCAGAATTTATTTATCTCACGGCTCACAACCTCCAGACGAAATGGCTCCAGGACCCCGTTGTTTGCCCGGGACAAAGAAAGCGTTCATTAGGGGAACGCCATTAGCGGCGAACTTCTCCTTCTTCTTCTTCTCCTTCTTCTCCTCTTCATCTTCTTCTTCGTCTTCTTCGTTCGTCTCTTCGAGGAATGCGACTGTAAAGCAAGAGCGCGAGGTCCTACGGAGTTGGTAAATGAGTTCCGTACGTTTTGTGACACGCTTATCTCGAATCGTGACGAACAAAGTGCGTCCGCTTACCTTCACCCTTTCTACCTTTTCGTTTGCGATCGTACTCACAATTAAAGTTTCAATCCCTAGAATAGAATCTATAGGATGTTGTTAATAATCGATTAAGGATGAAATATAAATGGAGGTAATATCGATCGAGTCGTCAAAAAGGGATGGGGTAAAGGGGAGGAAAAAAGTTGAGGACTCCAAAGAGAAGGACAACGATTTAGCCTTTACTCGCGATAAAGACTCGCGACGAAGTATTCGTACTCGGATAAAAGAATTCCACGGATACTTGGCATTGAATCCCGAAGATGCGAAAAGACCGCGTTCAACGTCGATCGGCATAATTTACGACGTCGACGTAGCGTTATCGCGCGATTCTGATCAGCGGCGTGGAGAACTCTAGCGATGCAAAAACCACGCGAGATCTCGAGGTCGTTACTCGCGTGGAGTAATGAGGGACTATCGAAAGCAGAAACGGCAAGGTAGAAAGGCGAGATCGCACGCGTTGCACGTGCTTGCACGTTCTGATCACTCATTAGTTAGCTCTGGCCGCGGCCGAACAAACGAAGGAGGAAATCGTCGGAGGAATCTCCGAGTGGCAGAACGAAAAACGATTTGGATTTGGTCGGTCGCAAAAGCGTTTTGCATTTTCGAAAAAGGGAAATATTTCAGCGAAAACGAACGCGTACGAGTTGACGAGCGAAGAAAGAAGAAAAGAAACTATAAAAGTAAGCAAGTCCTTTAATTTCCAATGATCGATAGTCGCTCGAAAGGCAGGTGGTACATGGTATTTAAAGGCATTACTCTCGCAAGGAGTTTCGGATTTCGTTCTACCTGTCGGTTCCAAGGCGATCGGTCAGAAAACAAGTGCGCTTTCGTTTTTCGACAAAACCATTCGACTATACCCTACGACTCGGTGAACACCTCCTCGCTGCGGGAGACTATGGACTCTGCGAGTAATGCAAGCAGCCGACACGCCTCCTTCCATCATTTAAAGATCTCGCTCGAAGATACGCACTCTCGGACTCGGTTAGATTCCTTTTCTAAAGGACTACGTAATTAACGTCTTCTTTCATTTGTCTTCCACCGTTAATCCCATTTTCGAGAGAGAGAAAGAGAGAGAGAGAGAGAGAGAGAGAGAGAGAGAGAGAGAGAGAGAGAGAAAGAGAAAATAAAATGAAAAAGAAAAAGGAGGCTCTCGCTATCGCACGTTTCGCACGAATATCAGGGTATTTTCCTTTGTTATCGTGGATAAGCGGATAGTTATAGTTCGT